>NW_027667249.1:0-178000 GCF_963924665.1 Micromys minutus | reverse complement strand
CCTGTATTTTGGAGCAAAATTGCAGAAATTCCCCTAATTGTGGGGCAAAAAGGCAGAAATTCCTTATATGTTGGGGCAAAAACACAGAAATTCTCCTTATTTTGGGGCAAAACTCAGAAATTCCCCTTATTTTGGGGCAAAATTCCAGAAATTTCCTTATTTTGGGGCAAAATTGCAGAAATTTCACTAATTTGGGGCAAAATTGCAGAAATTTCAATTATTTTAAGGAAAAAAGCCAGAAATTTTTCTTATTTTGGGGCAAAAATGCAGAAATTCCCCTTATTTTGAGGTAAAAATGCTGTAATTCCCCTTATTTGGGGACAAAAATGCAGAAATTTCCCTTATTTTGGGGCAAAGAGACAGAAATTCCCCTTATTTTGTGGCAAAAATGCAGAAATTTCTTTTATTTTGGGGCAAAATTGCAGAAATTTCACATATTTCAGGGCATAATTCAAAAATTCCTTTTATTTTTGGGCAAAATGACAGAAATTCCGTTTATTTTTGTGTAAAAAGGCAGAAATTTCACTTATTTTGAAGTAAAAAGGAAGAAATTGCTCTAATTTTGGGGCAAAAATGAAGAAATTTCCCTTTTTTGTGGCAAAAGGTATACATTCCCCTTACTTTCCGGATAAAAATCAGAAATTCCCCGTATTTTGAAGCAAAATTGCAGAAATTCTCTCAATTTTCGGGCAAAAAGGCAGAAATTCTCCTTATTTTTTGGTAAAAAGACAGAAAATCTCCTTTTTCGGGAGCAAACAGTCAGAAATTCCCATTATTTTGGGGCAAAAAAGACAGAAATTCCCTTTGTTTTGGGGGAAAAAGACAGAAATTCCACTTATTTAGAGGCAATAAAGCAGAAATTCTTATTTTGGAGCAAAAATGAAGAAATTTTTCTCGTTTATTTCAAAAATTATGCATTCCCCTTATTTTCGGGGTAAAAGGCAGAAATTCCCTGTATTTTGGAGCAAAATTGCATAAATTCCCCTAATTGTGGGGCAAAAAGGCAGAAATTCCCTATATGTTGGGGCAAAAAGAAAGAAATTCTCCTTATTTTGGGGCAAAACTCAGTAATTCCCCTTATTTTGGGGCAAAATTCCAGAAATTTCCCTTATTTTGGGGCAAATTGAAGAAATTTCACTTATTTTGGGGCAAAATTGCAGAAATTTCACTTATTTTAGGGAAAAAAGCCAGAGATTTTCCTTATTTTGGGGCAAAAATGCAGAAATTCCCCTTATTTTGAGGTAAAAAGTCTGAAATTCTTCTTATTTGGAGGCAAAAAGGCAGAAATTTCCCTTATTTTGGAGCAAAAAGACAGAAATTCCCCTTATTTTGTGGCAAAAATGCAGAAATTTCTTTTATTTTGGGGCAAAAATGAAGAAAATCCTTTTTTTGTGAGAAAAGGTATACATTCCTCTTACTTTCGGGATTAAAAGCAGAAATTTCCCGTATTTTGAAGCAAAATTGCAGAAATTCTCATAATTTTTGGGCAAAAAGGCAGAAATTCTCCTTATTTTGGGTCAAAAAGACAGAAAATCTCCTTTTTTGGGAGCAAACAATCAGAATTTCTCCTTATTTTGGGGCAAAATTGCAGAAATTTCGTTTACATTGGGGCAAAATTGCAGAAATTTTCCTTATTTTGGGGCAAAATTGCAGAAATTTAACTTATTTCAGGGTAATAAATCAGTAATTCCCCTTATTTTGGGGCAAAAAAGACAGAAATTCCCTTTGTTTTGGGGGCAAAAGACAGAAATTCCATTTATGTAGAGGCAAAAAGGCAGAAATTCCCCTTATTTTGGAGCAAAAATGAAGAAATTTTCCTTTTTATGGCAAAAAGGTATGCATTCCCATTATTTTCAGGCAAAAAGGCAGAAATTCCCTGTATTTTAGAGCAAAATTGCAGAAATTCTTCTAATTTTGGGGCAAAAGGCAGAAATTCCCCTTATTTTGGGGCAAAATTCCAGAAATTTCCTTTATTTTGGGACAAAATTGCAGGAATTTACCTTATTTTGGGTCAAAATTGCAGAAATTTCACCTATTTGGTGCAAAATTGCAGAAATTTTACTTATTTTCAGGTATAAAGGCTGAAATTTCCTTTATTTTGAGGCAATAAGGGAGAAATTCCCCTTATTTTGGGGCAAAATTGCAGAAATTTCCCTTATTATGGGGAAAAATTGCAGAAATTTCCCTTATTTTAGGGCAAAATTGCAGAAATTTCACTTATTTTAGAGAAAAAAAGCAAAAATTTTTCTTTTTTTGGGGCAAAAAGGTAGAAATTCCCATTATTTTGGGGCAAAAAGGCAGAAATCCACCTTATTTTGGGGTAAAATTGCAGAAATTTCACATATTTCAGAGCAAAAAGGTAGAAATTTCCCTTATTTTGGGGCAAAATTGCAGAAATTTCACTTATTTCAGGGTAATAAGTCAGAAATCTCCCTTATTTTGGGACAAAAAAGACAAAAATTCCCTTTGTTTTGGGGGAAAAAGACAGAAATTCCACTTATTTAGAGGCTAAAAAGCCGAAATTCTTCTTATTTTGGAGCAAAATGAAGAAATTTTCCTTTTTTATGGCAAAAACTTATGCATTTCCTCTATTTTCGGGCAAAATGCAGAAATTCCTTGTATTTTGGAGCAAAATTGCAGAAATTCCCCTAATTCTGGGGCAAAAAGGCAAAAATTCCCTATATGTTGGGGCAAAAAGACAGAAATTCTCCTTATTTTGGGGCAAAACTCAGAAATTCCCCTTATTTTGGGGCAAAATTCCAGAAATTTCCCTTATTTTGGGGCAAAATTGCAGAAATTTCACTTATTTTGGGGCAAAATTGCAGAAATTTCACTTATTTCAGGGAGAAAAGGCAGAAATTTTCCTTATTTTAGGGCAAAAATGCAGAAATTCCCCTTATTTTGAGGTAAAAAGGCTGAAATTCCCCTTATTTTGGGGGCAAAATGCAGAAATTTCCCTTATTTTGGGGCAGAAAAACACAAATTCTCCTTATTTAGTGGCAAAAATGCAGAAATTTCTTTTATTTTGGGGCAAAATTGCAGAAATTTCACATATTTCAGGGCATAATTCAAAAATTCCTTTTATTTTGGGGCAAAATGACAGAAATTCCGTTTATTTTTGTTTAAAAAGGCAGAAATTTCACTTATTTTGAGGTAAAAAGGCAGAAATTGCTCTAATTTTGGGGCAAAAATGAAGAAATTTCCCTTTTTTGTGGCAAAAGGTATACATTCCCCTTACTTTCGGGATAATAAGCAGAAATTCCCCGTATATTGAAGCAAAATTGCAGAAATTCTCTCAATTTTCGTGCAAAAAGGCAGAAATTCTCCTTCTTTTGGGGCAAAAAGACAGAAAATCTCCTTTTTCGGGAGCAAACAGATAGAAATTCCCCTTATTTTGGGGCAAAATTGCAAAAATTTCACTTATTTCAAGGTAATAAGTCAGAAATTCCCCTTATTTTGGTGAAAAATACAGAAATTCCCTTTGTTTTGGCTGAAAAAGACAGAAATTCCACTTATTTAGAGGCTAAAAAGCCGAAATTCTTCTTATTTTGGAGCAAAAATGAAGAAATTTTCCTCATTTATTTCAAAAAGTTATGCATTCCCCTTTTTTTCGGGGAAAAAGGCAGAAATTCGCTGTATTTTGGAGCAAAATTGCAGAAATTCCCATAATTGTGGGGCAAAAAGGCAGAAATTCCCTATATGTTGGGGCGAAAACACAAATTCTCTTTATTTTGGGGCAAAACTCAGAAATTCCACTTATTTTGGGGCAAAATTCCAGAAATTTCCCTTATTCTGGGGCAAAATTGCAGAAATTTCACTTATTTTGAGCAAAATTGCAGAAATTTCACTTATTTCAGGGAAAAAAAGGAATTTTGTTATTTTGGGGGCAAAAAGGCAGAAATTCCACTTATTTTGAGGTAAAAAGGCTGAAATTCCCCTTATTTGGGGGCAAAAAGGCAGAAATATCCCTTATTTTGGGGCAAAATTGCAGAAATTTCACTTATTACAGGGTAATAAGTCAGAAATTCCTTTTAATTTGGGGCAAAAAAGACAGAAGTTCCCTTTGTTTTGGGGGAAAAAAAAGAAATTCCACTTATTTAGAGGCAAGAAGGCAGAAATTCCCCTTATTTTGGAGCAAGAATGAAGAAGTTTCCCTTTTTATGGCAAAAAGGTATGCATTCCCATTATTTTCGGGCAAAAAGGCAGAAATTCCCCTTATTTTGGGGCAAAATTCAAGAAATTTCCTTTATTTTGGGGCAAAATTGCAGGAATTTACCTTATTTTGGGGCAAAATTGCAGAAATTTTTCTTATTTGGGGCAAAATTGCAGAAATTTTACTTATTTTCAGGTATAAAGGCTGAAATTTCCTTTATTTTGGGGCAATAAGGGAGAAATTCCCCTTATTTTGGGGCAAAATTGCAGAAATTTCCCTTATTATGGGGAAAAATTGCAGAAATTTCCCTTATTTTAGGGCAAAATTGCAGAAATTTCACTTATTTTAGAGAAAAAAAGCAAAAATTTTTCTTTTTTGGGGACAAAAAGGTAGAAATTCCCATTATTTTGGGGCAAAAAGGCAAAAATCCACCTTATTTTGGGGTAAAATTGCAGAAATTTCACATATTTCAGAGCAAAAAGGTAGAAATTTCCCTTATTTTGGGGCAAAATTGCAGAAATTTCACTTATTTCAGGGTAATAAGTCAGAAATTTCCCTTATTTTTGGACAAAAAATACAAAAATTCCCTTTGTTTTGGGGGGAAAAGACAGAAATTCCACTTATTTAGAGGCTAAAAAGCCGAAATTCTTCTTATTTTGGAGCAAAATGAAGAAATTTTCCTTTTTTATGGCAAAAACTTATGCATTTCCTCTATTTTCGGGCAAAATGCAGAAATTCCTTGTATTTTGGAACAAAATTGCAGAAATTCCCCTAATTCTGGGGCAAAAAGGCAAAAATTCCCTATATGTTGGGGCAAAAAGACAGAAATTCTCCTTATTTTGGGGCAAAACTCAGAAATTCCCCTTATTTTGGGGCAAAATTACAGAAATTTCCCTTATTTTGGGGCAAAATTGCAGAAATTTCACTTATTTTGGGGCAAAATTACAGAAATTTCACTTATTTCAGGGAAAAAAGGCAGAAATTTTCCTTATTTTAGGGCAAAAATGCAGAAATTCCCCTTATTTTGAGGTAAAAAGGCTGAAATTCCCCTTATTTGGGGGCAAAAAGGCAGAAATTTCCCTTATTTTGGGGCAAAAAAACACAAATTCTTCTTATTTTGTGGCAAAAATGCAGAAATTTCTTTTATTTTGGGGCAAAATTGCAGAAATTTCAATTATTTCAGGGCATAATTCAAAAATTCCTTTTATTTTGGGGCAAAATGACAGAAATTTCGTTTATTTTTGTTTTAAAAGGCAGAAATTTCACTTATTTTGAGGTAAAAAGGCAGAAATTGCTCTAATTTTGGGGCAAAATGAAGAAATTTCCCTTTTTTGTGGCAAAAAGTTAACATTCCCCTTACTTTCGGGATAATAAGCAGAAATTCCCCGTATTTTGAAGCAAAATTGCAGATATTCTCTCAATTTTCGTGCAAAAAGGCAGAAATTCTCCTTCTTTTAAGGCAAAAAGACATAAAATCTCATTTTTCGGGAGCAAACAGTTAGAAATTCTCCTTATTTTGGGGCAAAATTGCAAAAATTTCACTTATTTCAGGGTAATAAGTCAGAAATTCCCCTTATTTTGGTGAAAAATACAGAAATTCCCTTTGTTTTGAGAGAAAAAGACAGAAATTCCACTTATTTAGAGGCTAAAAAGCCGAAATTCTTCTTATTTTGGAGCAAAAATGAAGAAATTTTCCTCGTTTATTTCAAAAAGTTATGCATTCCCCTTTTTTTCGGGCAAACAGGCAGAAATTCCCTGTATTTTGGAGCAAAATTGCAGAAATTCCCATAATTGTGGGGCAAAAAGGCAGAAATTCTCCTTATTTTGGGGCAAAACTCAGAAATTCCACTTATTTTGGGGCAAAATTCCAGAAATTTCCCTTATTCTGGGGCAAAATTGCAGAAATTTTACTTATTTTGGGCAAAATTGCAGAAATTTTACTTATTTCAGGGAAAAAAAGGAATTTTGTTATTTAGGGGCAAAAAGGCAGAAATTCCACTTATTTTGAGGTAAAAAGGCTGAAATTCCCCTTATTTGGGGGCAAAAAGGCAGAAATATCCCTTATTTTGGGGCAAAATTGCAGAAATTTCACTTATTACAGGGTAATAAGTCAGAAATTCCCCTTAATTTGGGGCAAAAAAGACAGAAGTTCTCTTTTTTTGGGGGGAAAAACAAGAAATTCCACTTATTTAAAGGAAAGAAGGCAGAAATTCCCCTTATTTTGGGGCAAAAATGAAGAAGTTTCCCTTTTTATGGCAAAAAGGTATGCATTCCCATTATTTTCGGGCAAAAAGGCAGAAATTCCCCATATTTTGGGGCAAAATTGCAGAAATTCCCCTAAATTTGGGGCAAAAGGCAGAAATTCCCTTTATTTTGGGGCAAAAATCATGAATTCCCCTTATTTTGAGGCAAAATTCAAGAAATTTCCTTTATTTTGGGGCAAAATTGCAGGAATTTACCTTATTTTGGGGCAAAATTGCAGAAATTTTTCTTATTTGGGGCAAAATTGCAGAAATTTCACTTATTTTCAGGTAAAAAGGCTGAAATTTCCTTTAGTTTGGGGCAAAAAGGAAGAAATTACCCTTATTTTTGGGGCAAAATTGCAGAAATTTCCCTTATTATTGGAAAAAATTGCAAAAATTTTCCTTATTTTAGAGCAAAATTGCAGCAATTTTACTTATTTCAGAGAAAAAAAGCAAAAAATTTTCTAATTTTGGGGCATAAAGGCAGAAATTTCCATTATTTTGGGGCAAAAAGGAAGAAATTCACCTTATTTTGTGGTAAAATTGCAGAAATTTCACATATTTCAGGGCAAAAAGGCAGAAATTCCCTGTATTTTGGAGCAAAATTGCAGAAATTCCCCTAATTGTGGGGCAAAAAGGCAGAAATTCCCTATATGTTGGGGCAAAAACACAGAAATTCTCCTTATTTTGGGGCAAAACTCAGAAATTCCCCTTATTTTGGGGCAAAATTCCAAAAATTTCCCTTATTTTGGGGCAAAATTGCAGAAATTTCACTAATTTGGTGAAAAATGGCAGAAATTTCTATTATTTTAAGGAAAAAAGCCAGAAATTTTTCTTATTTTGGGGCAAAAATGCAGAAATTCCCCTTATTTTGAGGTAAAAATGCTGTAATTCCCCTTATTTGGGGGCAAAAAGGCAGAAATTTCCCTTATTTTGGGGCAAAGAGACAGAAATTCCCCTTAATTTGTGGAAAAAATGCAGAAATTTCTTTTATTTTGGGGCAAAATTGCAGAAATTTCACATATTTCAGGGCATAATTCAAAAATTCCTTTTATTTTGGGGCAAAATGACAGAAATTCCATTTATTTTTGTGTAAAAAGGCAGAAATTTCACTTATTTTGAAGTAAAAAGGAAGAAATTGCTCTAATTTTGGGGTAAAAATGAAGAAATTTCCCTTTTTTCGTGGCAAAAGGTATACATTCCCCTTACTTTCCAGATAAAAAGCAGAAATTCCCCGTATTTTGAAGCAAAATTGCAGAAATTCTCTCAATTTTCGGGCAAAAAGGCAGAAATTCTCCTTATTTTTTGGGAAAGAAACAGAAAATCTCCTTTTTCGGGAGAAAACAGTCAGAAATTCCCCTAATTTTGGGGCAAAATTGCAGAAATTTCCTTTACATTGTGGCAAAATTGCAGAAATTTCCCTTATTTTGGGGCTAAATTGCAGAAATTTCACTTATTTCAGGGTAATAAGTCAGAAATTTCCCTTATTTTGAGGCAAAAAAGAGAGAAATTCCCTTTGTTTTGGGGGAAAAAGACAGAAATTCCACTTATATATAGGCAAAAAAAAGAAATTCCCTTTATTTTGGAGCAAAAATGAAGAAATTTCACTTTTTATGACAAAAAGGTATGCATTCCATTATTTTCGGGCAAAAAGGCAGAAACTCCCCGTATTTTGGAGCAAAAATGCAGAAATTCCCCTTATTTTTGGGCAAAAGGCAGAAATTCCGTTTATTTTGGGGCAAAAATCAGAAATTCCCATTATTTTGGGGCAAAATTCCAGAAATTTCCTTTATTTTGGGGCAAAATTGCAGGAATTTACCTTATTTTGGGGCAAAATTGCAGAAATTTCCCTTATTTGGAGCAAAATTGCAGAAATTTCACTTATTTTCAGGTAAAAAGGCTGAAATTTCCTTTGTTTTGGGGCAAAAAGGAAGAAATTCCCCTTATTTTGGGGCAAAATTGCAGAAATTTTTCTTATTATGTAAAAAAATTGCAAAAATTTCCCTTATTTTAGGGCAAAATTGCAGAAATTTCACTTATTTCAGAGAAAAAAATCAAAAATTTTTCTTTTTTTGGGGCAAAAATGCAGAAATTCCCATTAATTTGGAGCAAAAAGGCAGAAATTCCCCTTCTTTTGGGGCAAAATTCCAGAAATTTCCCTTATTTTGGGGCAAAATTGCAGAAATTTCATTTTTGGGGGCAAAATTGCAGGAATTTACCTTATTTTGGGGCAAAATTGCAGAAATTTCTTTTATTTGGGGCAAAATTGCAGAAATTTTATTATTTTCAGGTAAAAAGGCTGAAATTTCCTTTGTTTTGGGGCAAAAAGGAAGAAATTCCTTTTATTTTGGGGCAAAATTGCAGAAATTTTTCTTATGTGAAAAAATTTCAAAAATTTCCCTTATTTTAGGGCAAAATTGCAGAAATTTCATTATTTCAGAGAAAAGAGCAAAAATTTTTCTTATTTTGGATCAAAAAGGCAGAAATTCCCATTATTTTGGGGCAAAAAAGCAGAAATTCACCTTATTTTGAGGTAAAATTGCAGAAAATTCACACATTTCAGGGAAAAAAGGCAGAAATTTCCCTTATTTTCGGGCAAAATTGAAGAAATTTCACTTATTTCTGGGTAATAAGTCAGAAATTCCCCTTATTTTTTGGCAAAAAAGACAGAAATTCCCTTTGTTTTGGGGGAAAAAGACAGAAATTCCACTTATTGAGAAGCAAAATAGCAGAAATTCCCCTTATTTTGGAGCAAAAATGAAGAAATTTCCCTTTTTTATGGCAAAAAGTTATGCATTCCCCTTATTTTCATGCAAAAAGGCAGAAATTCCCTGTATTTTGGAGCAAAATTGCAGAAATTCCCCTAATTGTGGGGCAAAAAGGCAGAAATTCTCCTTATTTTGGGGCAAAACTCAGAAATTCCACATATTTTGGGGCAAAATTCCAGAAATTTCACTTACTACAGAGAAAAAAGGTAGAAATTTTCTTTATTTTAGGGCAAAAATGTAGAAATTCCTAATATTTTGTGGCAAAAATGCAGAAATTCCCCTTATTTTGAGGTAAAAAGGGTGAAATTCCCCTTATTTGTGGGCAAAAAGGCAAAAATTTCCCTTATTTTAAGGCAAAATTGCAGAACCTTCACTTATTTCAGAGTAATAAGTCAGAAATTTTTCTCATTTTGGGGTAAAAAAGACAGAACATCCCTTTGTTTTGGAAGAAAAAGACAGAAATTCCACTTATTTAGAGGCAAAAAGCAGAAATTCCCCTTATTTTGAAGCAAAAATGAAGAAATTTCCCTTTTTTAAGGAAAAAAGTTATGCATTCTTCTTATTTTCGGGCAAAAAGGCAGAAATTCCCCGTATTTTGGAGCAAAATTGCAAAATTTCCCCTAATTGTGGGGCAAAAATGCAGAAATTCCCTATATGTTGGGGCAAAAGACAGAAATTCTCCTTATTTTGGGGCAAAACTCAGAAATTCCACTTATTTTGGGGCAAAATTCCAGAAATTTCCCTTATTCTGGGGCAAAATTGCAAAAATTTCACTTATTTTGGGCAAAATTGCAGAAATTTCACTTATTTCAGGAAAAAAAGGAATTTTGTTATTTTGGGGCAAAAAGGCAAAAATTCCCCTTATTTTGAGGTAAAAAGGCTGAAATTCCCCTTATTTGGGGGCAAAAAGGCAGAAATATCCCTTATTTTGAGGCAAAATTGCAGAAATTTCACTTATTACAGGGTAATAAGTCAGAAATTCCCCTTAATTTGTGGCAAAAAAGACAGAAATTCTCTTTGTTTTGGGGGAAAAAGAAGAAATTCCTCTTATTTAGAGGCAAGAAGGCAGAAATTCCCCTTATTTTGGAGCAAAAATGAAGAAATTTCCCTTTTTATGGCAAAAAGGTATGCATACCCATTATTTTCGGGCAAAAAGCAGATTCCCCGTATTTTGGAGCAAAATTGCAGAAATTCCCCTAAATTTGGGGCAAAAGGAAGAAATTTTCTTTATTTTGGGGCAAAAATCATAAATTTCCCTTATTTTGGGGCAAAATTCAAGAAATTTCCTTTATTTTGGCGCAAAATTGCAGGAATTTACCTTATTTTGGGGCAAAATTGAAGAAATTTTTCTTATTTGGGGCAAAATTGCAGAAATTTCACTTATTTTCAGGTGAAAAGGCTGAAATTTCCTTTATTTTGGGGCCAAAAGGGAGAAATTACCTTTATTTTGGGGTAAAATTTCAGAAATTTCCCTTATTATTGGGAAAAATTGCAGAAATTTTCCTTATTTTAGGGCAAAATTGCAGCAATTTCACTTATTTCAGAGAAAAAAAGCAAAAATTTTTCTCTTTTTGAGGCAAAAAGGCAGAAATTCCCATTATTTTGGGGCAAAAAGGCAGAAATTCACTTTATTTTTGGGTAAAATTGCAGAAATTTCACATGTTTCAGGGCAAAAAGGCAGAAATTTTCCTTATTTTGGGGCAAAATTGCAGAAATTTCACTTATTTCAGGGTAATAAGTCAGAAATTCCCCTTATTTTGGGGCAAAATACAGAAATTCCCTTTGTTTTGTGGGAAAAAGACAGAAATTCCACTTATTTAGAGGCAAAAAAGCAGAAATTCTTCTTATTTTGGAGCAAAAATGAAGAAATTTTCCTCGTTTATGGCAAAAGGTTATGCATTCCCCTTATTTTCGGGCAAAAAGGCAGAAATTCCCTGTATTTTGGAGCAAAATTGCAGAAATTCCCATAATGGTGGGGCAAAAAGTCAGAAATTCCCTATATGTTGGGGCAAAAAGACAGAAATTCTCCTTATTTTGGGGCAAAACTCAGAAATTCCTTTTATTTTGGGGCAAAATTCTAGAAATTTCCCTTATTTTGGGGCA
This sequence comes from Micromys minutus, assembly GCF_963924665.1. NCBI lineage: Eukaryota > Metazoa > Chordata > Mammalia > Rodentia > Muridae > Micromys > Micromys minutus. The sequence continues at coordinate 166,733 of NW_027667249.1, read as the reverse complement.
AAATTGCAGAAATTTCACTTATTTTGCGGCAAAATTGCAGAAATTTCACTTATTTTAAGGAAAAAATGCAGAAATTTTTTTTATTTTGGGGCAAAAATGCAGAAATTCCCCTTATTTTGAGTTAAAAATGCTGAAATTCCCCTTATTTGGGGGCAAAAAGGCAGAAATTTCCTTTATTTTGGGGCAAAGTGACAGAAATTCCCCTTATTTTGTGGCAAAATTGCAGAAATTTCACATATTTCAGGGCATAATTTAAAAATTTCTTATATTTTGGGGCAAAATGACAGAAATTCCGTTTATTTTTGGGTAAAAAGGCAGAAATTTCACTTATTTTGAGGTAAAAAGGCAGAAATTGCTCTAATTTTGGGGCAAAAATGAAGAAATTTCCCTTTTTTGTGGCAAAAGTTATACATTCCCCTTACTTTCGGGATAAAAAGCAGAAATTCCCCGTATTTTGAAGCAAAATTGCAGAAATTCTCTCAATTTGCGGGCAAAAATGCAGAAATTCTCCTTATTTTGGGGCAAAAAGACAGAAAATCTCCTTTTTCGGGAGCAAACAGTCAGATATTCCCCTTATTTTGAGGCAAAATTGCAGAAATTTCCTTTACATTGTGGCAAAATTGCAGACATTTCCCTTATTTTGGGGCGAAATTGCAGAAATTTCACTTATTTCAGGGTAATAAGTCAGAAATTCCCCTTATTTTGAGGCAAAAAAGACAGAAACTCCCTTTGTTTTGGGGGAAAAAGACAGAAATTCCACTTATATAGAGGCAAAAAGGAAGAAATTCCCTTTATTTGGGAGCAAAAATGAAGAAATTTCACTTTTATGGCAAAAGGGATGCATTCCCATTATTTTCGGGCAAAAAGGCAGAAATTCCCCGTATTTTGGAGCAAAAATGCAGAAATTCCCCTTATTTTTCGGCAAAAGGCAGAAATTCCGTTTATTTTGGGGCAAAAATCAGAAACTCCCATTATTTTGGGGCAAAATTCCAGAAATTTCCTTTATTTTGGGGCAAAATTGCAGGAATTTACCTTATTTTGGGGAAAAATTGCAGAAATTTCCCTTATTTGGGGCAAAAGTGCAGAAATTTCACTTATTTTCAGGTAAAAAGGCTGAAATTTCCTTTGTTTTGGGGCAAAAATGAAGAAATTCCCCTTATTTTGGGGCAAAATTGCAGAAATTTTTCTTATTATGTAAAAAAATTGCAAAAATTTCCCTAATTTTAGGGCAAAATTGCAGAAATTTTACTTATTTCAGAGAAAAAAAAAAAGTTTTTCTTATTTTGGGGCAAAAAGTCAGAAATTCACATTATTTTGGGGCAAAAAAGCAGAAATTCACTTTATTTTGAGGTAAAATTGCAGAAATTTCACATATTTCAGGACAAAAAGGCAGAAATTTCCCTTATTTTGGGGCAAAATTGCAGAAATTTCACTTATTTCATGGTAATAAGTCAGAAATTCCCATTATTTTGGGGCAAAAAAAACAGAAATTCTCTTTGTTTTGGGGGAAAAAACAGACATTCCACTTATTGAGAAGCAAAAAGTCAGAAATTCCCCTTATTTTGGAGCATAAATGAAGAAATTTCCCTTTTTTATGGAAAAGAGTTATGCATTCCACTTATTTTCAGGCAAAATGGCAGAAATTCCCCGTATTTTGGAGCAAAATAACAGAAATTCCCCATATTTTGGAGCAAAATTGCAGAAATTCCCCTAATTGTGGTGCAAAAAGGCAGAAATTCCCTATATGTTGGGGCAAAAAGACAGAAATTCTCCTTATTTTGGGGCAAAACTCAGAAATTCCACTTATTTTGGGGCAAAATTCCAGAAATTTTCCTTATTCTAAAGCAAAATTGCAGAAATTTCACTTATTTTGGACAAAATTGCAGAAATTTCACTTATTTCAGGGGAAAAAGGCAGAAATTTTCCTTATTTTGGTGCAAAAAGGCAAAAATTTCCCTTATTTTGGGGCTAAATTGCAGAAATTACACTTATTTCAGGGTAATAAGTCAGAAATTTTTCTTATTTTGGGCAAAAAAGACAGAAAATCTTTTTGTTTTGGGGGAAAAAGAAGAAATTCCACTTATTTAGAGGAAAAAAAGCAGAAATTCCCCTTATTTTGAAGCAAAAATGAAGACATTTTTCTTTTTTAAGGCAAAAAGGTATGCATTCTTCTTATTATCTGGCAAAAAGGCAGAAATTCGCGGTATTTTGGAGCAAAATTGCAAAAATTCCCCTAATTCTGGTGCAAAAATGCAGAAATTTCCTATATGTTGTGGCAAAAAGACAGAAATTCTCCTTATTTTGGGGCAAAACTCAGAAATTCCACTTATTTTGGGGCAAAATTCCAGAAATTTCCCTTATTCTAAAGCAAAATTGCAGAAATTTCACTTATTTTGGACAAAATTGCAGAAATTTCACTTATTTCAGGGGGAAAAAAAGAAATTTTGTTATTTTGGGGCAAAAAGGCAGAAATTCCCCTTATTTTGAGGTAAAAAGGCTGAAATTCCCCTTATTTGGGGACAAAAAGGCAGAAATATCCTTTATTTTGCGGCAAAATTGCAGAAATTTTCTTATTTCAGGGTAATAAGTCAGAAATTCCCCTTAATTTGGGGCAAAAAAGACAGAAATTCCCTTTGTTTTTGGGGAAAAAGACAGAAATTCCACTTATTTAGAGGTAAAAAGGCAGAAATTTCTCTTATTTTGCAGCAACAATGAAAAAATTTCCCTTTTTGTGGCAAAAAGGAATGCATTCCCATTATTTTCGGACAAAAAGGCAGAAATTCCCCGTATTTTGGAGCAAAATTGCAGAAATTCCCCTAAATTTGGGGCAAAAGGCAGAAATTCCCTTTATTTTGGGGCAAAAATCATAAATTCCCCTTATTTTGGGGCAAAATTAAGAAATATCCTTTATTTTGGGACAAAATTGCAGGAATTTACCTTATTTTGGGGCAAAATTGCAGAGATTTTTCTTATTTGGGGAAAAATTGCAGATATTTCCCTTATTTTCATGTAAAAAGGCTGAAATATCCTTTATTTTGGGGCAAAAAGGCAGAAATTCACCTTATTTTGGGGTAACATTGCAGAAATTTCACATATTCTGGGCAAAAAGTCAGAAATTTCCCTTATTTTGGTGCAAAATTGCAGAAATTTCACTTATTTCAGGGAAATAAGTCAGAAATTCCACTTATATTGAGGCAAAAAAGACAGAAATTCCCTTTGTTTTGGGGGATAAAGACAGAAATTCCACTTATTTAGAGGCAAAAAGGCAGAAATTTCCCTTATTTTGGAGCAAAAATGAAGAAATTTCCCTTTTTTATGGCAAAAAGGTATGCATTAGCATTATTTTCGGGCAAAAAGGCAGAAATTCCTCGTATTTTGGAGCAAAATTGCAGAAATTCCCCTAAATTTGGGGCAAAAGGCAGAAATTCCCTTTATTTGGGGCAAAAATCAGAAATACCCCTTATTTTGGGGCAAAATTCAAGAAATTTCCTTTATTTTGGGGCAAAATTGCAGGAATTTACCTTATTTTGGGGCAAAATTGCAGAAAATTTTCTTATTTGGGGCAAAATTGCAGAAATTTCACTTATTTTTAGGTAAAAAAGCTGAAATTTCCTTTATTTTGGGGCAAAAAGGAAGAAATTCCCTGTATTTTGGGGCAAAATTGCAGAAATTTCCTTTATTATTGGGAAAAATTGCAGAAATTTTTCTTATTTTAGGGCAAAATTGCAGAAATTTCACTTATTTCAGAGAAAAAAAGCAAAAATTTTTCTTATTTTGGGGCAAAAATGCAGAAATTCCCATTATTTTGGGGCAAAAGGGCAGAAATTCACCATATTTTGGGGAAAAATAGCAGAAATTTCACATATTTCTGGGCAAAAAGTCAGAAATTTCCCTTATTTTGGGGCAAAAGGGCAGAAATTCACCATATTTTGGGGAAAAATTGCAGAAATTTCACATATTTCTGGGCAAAAAGTCAGAAATTTCCCTTATTTTGGGGCAAAATTGCAGAAATTTCACTTATTTCAGGGAAATAAGTCAGAAATTTCACTTATATTGAGGCAAAAAAGACAGAAATTCCCTTTGTTTTGAGGGAAAAAGACAGAAATTCCACTTATTTAGAGGCAAATAGGCAGAAATTTCCCTTATTTTGGAGCAAAAATGAAGAAATTTCCCTTTTTTATCGCAAAACGGTATGCATTCCCCTTTTTTCCGGGCAAAAAGGTAGAAATTCTCTGTATTTTGGAGCAAAATTGCAGAAATTCCCCTAGTTGTGGGGCAAAAAGACAGAAATTCCCTATATGTTGGGGCAAAAAGACAGAAATTCTCCTTATTTTGGGGCAAAACTCATAATTTCCACTTATTTTGGGGTAAAATTCCAGAAATTTCCCTTATTTTGGGGCAAAATTGCAGAAATTTCACTTATTTTGGGGCAAAATTTCAGAAATTTAACTTATTTCAGGGAAAAAAGGCAGAAATTTTCTTTATTTTGGGGCAAAAAGCAAAAATTTCTAATATTTTGTGGCAAAAATGCAGAAATTCCCCTTATTTTGAGGTAAAAAGGCTGAAATTCCCCTTATTTGGCAGCAAAAAGTCAGAAATTTCCCTTATTTTAAAGCAACAATGAAGAAATTTCCCTTTTTATGGCAAAAAGGTATGCATTCCCATTATTTTCGGGCAAAAATGCAGAAATTCCCGGTATTTTGGAGCAAAATTGCAGAAATTGCCCTAAATTTGGGGCAAAAGGCAGAAATTCCCTTTATTTGGGGCAAAAATCAGATATTCCCCTTATTGTGGGGCAAAATTCCAGAAATTTCCTTTATTTTGGGGCAAAATTGCAGGAATTTCACTTACTTCAGGGAAAAAAGGCACAAATTTTCCTTATTTTGGGGCATAAATGCAGAAATTCCTAATCTTTTGTTGCAAAAATGCAGAAATTCCCCTTATTTTGAGGTAAAAAGGGTGAAATTCCCCTTATTTGTGGGCAAAAAGGCAAAAATTTCCCTTATTTTGGGGCAAAATTGCAGAAATTTCACTTATTTCAGGGTAATAAGTCAGAAATTTTTCTTATTTTGGGGCAAAAAAGACAGAAAATCCCTTTGTTTTGGGGGAAAAAGACAGAAATTCCACTTATTTAGAGGCAAAAAAGGAGAAATTCCCCTTATTTTGAAGCAAAAATGAAGAAATTTCCCTTTTTTAAGGCAAAAAGGTATGCATTCTTCTCATTATCTTGCAAAAAGGCAGAAATTCCCCATATTTTGGAGCAAAATTGCAAAAATTCCCCTAATTGTGGGGCAAAAATGCAGAAATTCCCTATATGTTGGGACAAAAAGACAGAAATTTTCTTTATTTTGGGGCAAAACTCAGAAATTCCACATATTTTGGGGCAAAATTCCAGAAATTTCCTTTATTCTGGGGCAAAATTGGAGAAATTTCACTTATTTTGGGCAAAATTGCAGAAATTTTACTTATTTCAGGGGAAAAAAAAGAAATTTTGTTATTTGGGGCAAAAAGGGAGAAATTCCCCTTATTTTGAGGTAAAAAGGCTGAAATACCCCTTATTTGGGGGCAAAAAGGCAGAAATATCCCTTATTTTGGGGCAAAATTGCAGCAATTTCACTTATTTCAGGGTAATAAGTCAGAAATTCCCCTTAATTTGTGGCAAAAAAGACAGATATTCCCTTTGTTTTTGGGGAAAAAAACATAAATTCCACTTATTTAGAGGCAAAACGGCAGAAATTTCCCTTATTTTAAAGCAACAATGAAGAAATTTCCCTTTTTATGGCAAAAAGGTACGCATTCCCATTATTTTCGGGCAAAAATGCAGAAATTCCCCGTATTTTGGAGCAAAATTGCAGAAATTCCCCTAAATTTGGGGCAAAAGGCAGAAATTCCCTTTATTTGGGGGAAAAATCAGAAATAACCCTTATTTTGGGGCAAAATTCAAGAAATTTCCTTTATTTTGGGGCAAAATTGCAGGAATTTACCTTATTTTGGGGCAAAATTGCAGAAATTTTTCTTATTTGGGGCAAAATTGCAGAAATTTCACTTATTTTTAGGTAAAAAGGCTGAAATTTCCTTTATTTTGGGGCAAAAAAGAAGAAATTCCCTGTATTTTGGGGCAAAATTGCAGAAATTTCCTTTATTATTGGGAAAAATTGCAGAAATTTTTCTTATTTTAGGGCAAAATTGCAGAAATTTCACTTATTTCAGAGAAAAAAAGCAAGAATTTTTTTTATTTTGGGGCAAAAAGGCAGAAATTCCCATTATTTTGGGGCAAAAAGGCAGATATTCACCTTATTTTGGGGTAAAATTGCAGAAATTTCACACATTTCTGGGCAAAAAGTCAGAAATTTCCCTTATTTTCGGGCAAAATTGCAGAAATTTCACTTATTTCAGGGAAATAAGTCAGAAATTCCACTTATATTGAGGCAAAAAAAACAGAAATTCCCTTTGTTTTGAGGGAAAAATACAGAAATTCCACTTATTTAGAGGCAAATAGGCAGAAATTTCCCTTATTTTGGAGCAAAAATAAAGAAATTTTCCTTTTTTATGGCAAAAAGTTATGCATTCCCCTTTTTTTCGGGCAAAAGTCAGAAATTCCCCGTATTTTGGAGCAAAATTGCAGAAATTCCCCTAGTTGTGGGGCAAAAATGCAGATATTCTCTATATGTTGGGGCAAAAAGACAGAAATTCCCCTTATTTTGGGGCAAAACTCAGAAATTCCACTTATTTTGGGGCAAAATTCCAGAAATTCCCCTTATTTTGGGACAAAATTGCAGAAATTTCACTTATTTTAGGGCAAAATTGCAGAAATTTCATTTATTTCAGGGAAAAAAGGCAGAAATTTTCCTTATTTTGGAGCAAAAAGGCAGAAATTCCTAATACTTTGTGGCAAAAATGCAGAAATTCCCCTTATTTTGAAGTGAAAAGGCTGAAATTCCTCTAATTTGCGGGAAAAAAGGCAGAAATTTCCCTTATTTTGGGGCAAAATTGCAGAAATTTCAATTATTTCAGGGTAATAAGTCAGAAAATTTCTTGATTTTGAGGCAAAAAGACAGAAATTCCCTTTGTTTTAGAGGAAAAACAGAAATTCCACTTATTTAGAGGCAAAAAAGCAGAAATTCCACTTATTTTGGAGCAAAAATGAAGAAATTTCCCTTTTTTAAGGCAAAAAGTTATGCATTCCCCTTATTTTCGTGCAAAAAGGCAGAAATTCCCCGTATTTTGGAGCAAAATTGCAGAAATTCCCCTAATTGTGGTGCAAAAAGGCAGAAATTCCCTATATGTTGGGGCAAAAACACAGAAATTCTCCTTAATTTGGGGCAAAACTCAGAAATTCCACTTATTTTGGGGCAAAATTGCAGAAATTTCACTTATTTCAGGGAAAAAAGGCAGAAATTCCTAATATTTTGTGGCAAAAATGCAGAAATTCCCCTTATTTTGAGGTAAAAAGGGTGAAATTCTCCTTATTTGTGGGCAAAAAGGCAAAAATTTCCCTTATTTTGGGGCAAAATTGCAGAACCTTCACTTATTTCAGAGTAATAAGTCAGAAATTTTTCTTATTTTGGGGCAAAAAAGAAAATTCCTTTTGTTTTGGGAAAAAAAACAGAAATTCCACTTATTTAGAGGCAAAAAAGCAGAAATTCCCCTTATTTTGAAGCAAAAATGAAGAAATTTCCCTTTTTTAAGGAAAAAGTTATGCATTCTTCTTATTTTCGGGCAAAAAGGCAGAAATTCCCCGTATTTTGGAGCAAAATTGCAAAAATTCCCCTAATTGTTGGGCAAAAATGCAGAAATTCCCTATATGTTGGGGCAAAAGACAGAAATTCTCCTTATTTTGGGGCAAAACTCAGAAATTCCACTTATTTTGGGGCAAAATTCCAGAAATTTCCCTTATTCTGGGGCAAAATTGCAGAAATTTCACTTATTTTGGGCAAAATTGCAGAAATTTCACTTATTTCAGGAAAAAAAGGAATTTTGTTATTTTGGGGCAAAAAGGCAAAAATTCCCCTTATTTTGAGGTAAAAAGGCTGAAATTCCCCTTATTTGGAGGCAAAAAGGCAGAAATATCCCTTATTTTGAGGCAAAATTGCAGAAATTTCACTTATTACAGGGTAATAAGTCAGAAATTCCCCTTAATTTGTGGCAAAAAAGACAGAAATTCTCTTTGTTTTGAAGGAAAAAGTAGAAATTCCACTTATTTAGAGGCAAGAAGGCAGAAATTCACCTTATTTTGGAGCAAAAATGAAGAAATTTCCCTTTTTATGGCAAAAAGGTATGCATTCCCATTATTTTCGGGCAAAAAGGCACATTCCCCGTATTTTGGAGCAAAATTGCAGAAATTCCACTAAATTTGGGCAAAAGGAAGAAATTTTCTTTATTTTGGGGCAAAAATCATAAATTCCTTTTATTTTGGGGCAAAATTCAAGAAATTTCCTCTATTTTGGCGCAAAATTGCAGGAATTTACCTTATTTTGGGGCAAAATTGAAGAAATTTTTCTTATTTGGGGCAAAATTGCAGAAATTTCACTTATTTTCAGGTAAAAAGGCTGAAATTTTCCTTATTTTAGGGCAAAAATGCAGAAATTCCCCTTATTTTGAGGTAAAAAGGCTGAAATTCCCCTTATTTGGGGGCAAAAAGGCAGAAATTTCCCTTATTTTGGGGCAAAAAAACACAAATTCTTCTTATTTTGTGGCAAAAATTCAGAAATTTCTTTTATTTTGGGGCAAAATTGCAGAAATTTCAATTATTTCAGGGCATAATTCAAAAATTCCTTTTATTTTGGGGCAAAATGACAGAAATTTCGTTTATTTTTGTTTTAAAAGGCAGAAATTTCACTTATTTTGAGGTAAAAAGGCAGAAATTGCTCTAATTTTGGGGCAAAATGAAGAAATTTCCCTTTTTTGTGGCAAAAAGTATACATTCCCCTTACTTTCGGGATAATAAGCAGAAATTCCCCGTATTTTGAAGCAAAATTGCAGATATTCTCTCAATTTTCGTGCAAAAAGGCAGAAATTCTCCTTCTTTTAAGGCAAAAAGACATAAAATCTCATTTTTCGGGAGCAAACAGTTAGAAATTCTCCTTATTTTGGGGCAAAATTGCAAAAATTTCACTTATTTCAGGGTAATAAGTCAGAAATTCCCCTTATTTTGGTGAAAAATACAGAAATTCCCTTTGTTTTGAGAGAAAAAGACAGAAATTCCACTTATTTAGAGGCTAAAAAGCCAAAATTCTTCTTATTTTGGAGCAAAAATGAAGAAATTTTCCTCGTTTATTTCAAAAAGTTATGCATTCCCCTTTTTTTCGGGCAAACAGGCAGAAATTCCCTGTATTTTGGAGCAAAATTGCAGAAATTCCCATAATTGTGGGGCAAAAAGGCCGAAATTCTCCTTATTTTGGGGCAAAACTCAGAAATTCCACTTATTTTGGGGCAAAATTCCAGAAATTTCCCTTATTCTGGGGCAAAATTGCAGAAATTTTACTTATTTCAGGGAAAAATTGCAGAAATTTTACTTATTTCAGGGAAAAAAAGGAATTTTGTTATTTTGGGGCAAAAAGGCAGAAATTCCACTTATTTTGAGGTAAAAAGGCTGAAATTCCCCTTATTTGGGGGCAAAAAGGCAGAAATATCCCTTATTTTGGGGCAAAATTGCAGAAATTTCACTTATTACAGGGTAATAAGTCAGAAATTCCCCTTAATTTGGGGCAAAAAAGACAGAAGTTCTCTTTTTTTGGGGGGAAAAACAAGAAATTCCACTTATTTAAAGGAAAGAAGGCAGAAATTCCCCTTATTTTGGGGCAAAAATGAAGAAGTTTCCCTTTTTATGGCAAAAAGGTATGCATTCCCATTATTTTCGGGCAAAAAGGCAGAAATTCCCCATATTTTGGGGCAAAATTGCAGAAATTCCCCTAAATTTGGGGCAAAAGGCAGAAATTCCCTTTATTTTGGGGCAAAAATCATGAATTCCCCTTATTTTGAGGCAAAATTCAAGAAATTTCCTTTATTTTGGGGCAAAATTGCAGGAATTTACCTTATTTTGGGGCAAAATTGCAGAAATTTTTCTTATTTGGGGCAAAATTGCAGAAATTTCACTTATTTTCAGGTAAAAAGGCTGAAATTTCCTTTAGTTTGGGGCAAAAAGGAAGAAATTACCCTTATTTTTGGGGCAAAATTGCAGAAATTTCCCTTATTATTGGAAAAAATTGCAAAAATTTTCCTTATTTTAGAGCAAAATTGCAGCAATTTTACTTATTTCAGAGAAAAAAAGCAAAAAATTTTCTTATTTTGGGGCATAAAGGCAGAAATTTCCATTATTTTGGGGCAAAAAGGAAGAAATTCACCTTATTTTGTGGTAAAATTGCAGAAATTTCACATATTTCAGGGCAAAAAGGCAGAAATTACCCTTATTTTGGGGCAAAATACAGAAATTCCCTTTGTTTTGGGGAAAAAAGACAGAAATTCCACTTATTTAGAGGCAAAAAAGCAGAAATTCTTTTATTTTGGAGCAAAAATGAAGAAATTTTTCTCGTTTATGGCAAAAGGTTATGCATTCCCCTTATTTTTGGGCAAAAAGGCAGAAATTCCCTGTATTTTGGAGCAAAATTGCAGAAATTCCCCTAATTGTGGGGCAAAAAGGCAGAAATTCCCTATATGTTGGGGCAAAAACACAGAAATTCTCCTTATTTTGGGGCAAAACTCAGAAATTCCCCTTATTTTGGGGCAAAATTCCAAAAATTTCCCTTATTTTGGGGCAAAATTGCAGAAATTTCACTAATTTGGTGAAAAATGGCAGAAATTTCTATTATTTTAAGGAAAAAAGCCAGAAATTTTTCTTATTTTGGGGCAAAAATGCAGAAATTCCCCTTATTTTGAGGTAAAAATGCTGTAATTCCCCTTATTTGGGGGCAAAAAGGCAGAAATTTCCCTTATTTTGGGGCAAAGAGACAGAAATTCCCCTTATTTTGTGGAAAAAATGCAGAAATTTCTTTTATTTTGGGGCAAAATTGCAGAAATTTCACATATTTCAGGGCATAATTCAAAAATTCCTTTTATTTTGGGGCAAAATGACAGAAATTCCATTTATTTTTGTGTAAAAAGGCAGAAATTTCACTTATTTTGAAGTAAAAAGGAAGAAATTGCTCTAATTTTGGGGTAAAAATGAAGAAATTTCCCTTTTTTCGTGGCAAAAGGTATACATTCCCCTTACTTTCCAGATAAAAAGCAGAAATTCCCCGTATTTTGAAGCAAAATTGCAGAAATTCTCTCAATTTTCGGGCAAAAAGGCAGAAATTCTCCTTATTTTTTGGTAAAGAAACAGAAAATCTCCTTTTTCGGGAGAAAACAGTCAGAAATTCCCCTAATTTTGGGGCAAAATTGCAGAAATTTCCTTTACATTGTGGCAAAATTGCAGAAATTTCCCTTATTTTGGGGCTAAATTGCAGAAATTTCACTTATTTCAGGGTAATAAGTCAGAAATTTCCCTTATTTTGAGGCAAAAAAGAGAGAAATTCCCTTTGTTTTGGGGGAAAAAGACAGAAATTCCACTTATATAGAGGCAAAAAAAAAGAAATTCCCTTTATTTTGGAGCAAAAATGAAGAAATTTCACTTTTTATGACAAAAAGGTATGCATTCCATTATTTTCGGGCAAAAAGGCAGAAACTCCCCGTATTTTGGAGCAAAAATGCAGAAATTCCCCTTATTTTTGGGCAAAAGGCAGAAATTCCGTTTATTTTGGGGCAAAAATCAGAAATTCCCATTATTTTGGGGCAAAATTCCAGAAATTTCCTTTATTTTGGGGCAAAATTGCAGGAATTTACCTTATTTTGGGGCAAAATTGCAGAAATTTCCCTTATTTGGAGCAAAATTGCAGAAATTTCACTTATTTTCAGGTAAAAAGGCTGAAATTTCCTTTGTTTTGGGGCAAAAAGGAAGAAATTCCCCTTATTTTGGGGCAAAATTGCAGAAATTTTTCTTATTATGTAAAAAAATTGCAAAAATTTCCCTTATTTTAGGGCAAAATTGCAGAAATTTCACTTATTTCAGAGAAAAAAATCAAAAATTTTTCTTTTTTTGGGGCAAAAATGCAGAAATTCCCATTAATTTGGAGCAAAAAGGCAGAAATTCCCCTTCTTTTGGGGCAAAATTCCAGAAATTTCCCTTATTTTGGGGCAAAATTGCAGAAATTTCATTTTTGGGGGCAAAATTGCAGGAATTTACCTTATTTTGGGGCAAAATTGCAGAAATTTCTTTTATTTGGGGCAAAATTGCAGAAATTTTATTATTTTCAGGTAAAAAGGCTGAAATTTCCTTTGTTTTGGGGCAAAAAGGAAGAAATTCCTTTTATTTTGGGGCAAAATTGCAGAAATTTTTCTTATGTGAAAAAATTTCAAAAATTTCCCTTATTTTAGGGCAAAATTGCAGAAATTTCATTATTTCAGAGAAAAGAGCAAAAATTTTTCTTATTTTGGATCAAAAAGGCAGAAATTCCCATTATTTTGGGGCAAAAAAGCAGAAATTCACCTTATTTTGAGGTAAAATTGCAGAAAATTCACACATTTCAGGGAAAAAAGGCAGAAATTTCCCTTATTTTCGGGCAAAATTGAAGAAATTTCACTTATTTCTGGGTAATAAGTCAGAAATTCCCCTTATTTTTTGGCAAAAAAGACAGAAATTCCCTTTGTTTTGGGGGAAAAAGACAGAAATTCCACTTATTGAGAAGCAAAATAGCAGAAATTCCCCTTATTTTGGAGCAAAAATGAAGAAATTTCCCTTTTTTATGGCAAAAAGTTATGCATTCCCCTTATTTTCATGCAAAAAGGCAGAAATTCCCTGTATTTTGGAGCAAAATTGCAGAAATTCCCCTAATTGTGGGGCAAAAAGGCAGAAATTCTCCTTATTTTGGGGCAAAACTCAGAAATTCCACATATTTTGGGGCAAAATTCCAGAAATTTCACTTACTACAGAGAAAAAAGGTAGAAATTTTCTTTATTTTAGGGCAAAAATGTAGAAATTCCTAATATTTTGTGGCAAAAATGCAGAAATTCCCCTTATTTTGAGGTAAAAAGGGTGAAATTCCCCTTATTTGTGGGCAAAAAGGCAAAAATTTCCCTTATTTTAAGGCAAAATTGCAGAACCTTCACTTATTTCAGAGTAATAAGTCAGAAATTTTTCTTATTTTGGGGTAAAAAAGACAGAACATCCCTTTGTTTTGGAAGAAAAAGACAGAAATTCCACTTATTTAGAGGCAAAAAAGCAGAAATTCCCCTTATTTTGAAGCAAAAATGAAGAAATTTCCCTTTTTTAAGGAAAAAAGTTATGCATTCTTCTTATTTTCGGGCAAAAAGGCAGAAATTCCCCGTATTTTGGAGCAAAATTGCAAAATTTCCCCTAATTGTGGGGCAAAAATGCAGAAATTCCCTATATGTTGGGGCAAAAGACAGAAATTCTCCTTATTTTGGGGCAAAACTCAGAAATTCCACTTATTTTGGGGCAAAATTCCAGAAATTTCCCTTATTCTGGGGCAAAATTGCAAAAATTTCACTTATTTTGGGCAAAATTGCAGAAATTTCACTTATTTCAGGAAAAAAAGGAATTTTGTTATTTTGGGGCAAAAAGGCAAAAATTCCCCTTATTTTGAGGTAAAAAAGGCTGAAATTCCCCTTATTTGGGGGCAAAAAGGCAGAAATATCCCTTATTTTGAGGTAAAATTGCAGAAATTTCACTTATTACAGGGTAATAAGTCAGAAATTCCCCTTAATTTGTGGCAAAAAAGACAGAAATTCTCTTTGTTTTGGGGGAAAAAGAAGAAATTCCTCTTATTTAGAGGCAAGAAGGCAGAAATTCCCCTTATTTTGGAGCAAAAATGAAGAAATTTCCCTTTTTATGGCAAAAAGGTATGCATACCCATTATTTTCGGGCAAAAAAGCAGATTCCCCGTATTTTGGAGCAAAATTGCAGAAATTCCCCTAAATTTGGGGCAAAAGGCAGAAATTCCCTTTATTTTGGGGCAAAAATCATGAATTCCCCTTATTTTGAGGCAAAATTCAAGAAATTTCCTTTATTTTGGCGCAAAATTGCAGGAATTTACCTTATTTTGGGGCAAAATTGAAGAAATTTTTCTTATTTGGGGCAAAATTGCAGAAATTTCACTTATTTTCAGGTGAAAAGGCTGAAATTTCCTTTATTTTGGGGCCAAAAGGGAGAAATTACCTTTATTTTGGGGTAAAATTTCAGAAATTTCCCTTATTATTGGGAAAAATTGCAGAAATTTTCCTTATTTTAGGGCAAAATTGCAGCAATTTCACTTATTTCAGAGAAAAAAAGCAAAAATTTTTCTCTTTTTGAGGCAAAAAGGCAGAAATTCCCATTATTTTGGGGCAAAAAGGCAGAAATTCACTTTATTTTTGGGTAAAATTGCAGAAATTTCACATGTTTCAGGGCAAAAAGGCAGAAATTTTCCTTATTTTGGGGCAAAATTGCAGAAATTTCACTTATTTCAGGGTAATAAGTCAGAAATTCCCCTTATTTTGGGGCAAAATACAGAAATTCCCTTTGTTTTGTGGGAAAAAGACAGAAATTCCACTTATTTAGAGGCAAAAAAGCAGAAATTCTTCTTATTTTGGAGCAAAAATGAAGAAATTTTCCTCGTTTATGGCAAAAGGTTATGCATTCCCCTTATTTTCGGGCAAAAAGGCAGAAATTCCCTGTATTTTGGAGCAAAATTGCAGAAATTCCCATAATGGTGGGGCAAAAAGTCAGAAATTCCCTATATGTTGGGGCAAAAAGACAGAAATTCTCCTTATTTTGGGGCAAAACTCAGAAATTCCTTTTATTTTGGGGCAAAATTCTAGAAATTTCCCTTATTTTGGGGCAAAATTGCAGAAATTTCACTTATTTTGCGGCAAAATTGCAGAAATTTCACTTATTTTAAGGAAAAAATGCAGAAATTTTTCTTATTTTGGGGCAAAAATGCAGAAATTCCCCTTATTTTGAGTTAAAAATGCTGAAATTCCCCTTATTTGGGGGCAAAAAGGCAGAAATTTCCCTTATTTTGGGGCAAAGTGACAGAAATTCCCCTTATTTTGTGGCAAAATTGCAGAAATTTCACATATTTCAGGGCATAATTTAAAAATTTCTTATATTTTGGGGCAAAATGACAGAAATTCCGTTTATTTTTGGGTAAAAAGGCAGAAATTTCACTTATTTTGAGGTAAAAAGGCAGAAATTGCTCTAATTTTGGGGCAAAAATGAAGAAATTTCCCTTTTTTGTGGCAAAAGTTATACATTCCCCTTACTTTCGGGATAAAAAGCAGAAATTCCCCGTATTTTGAAGCAAAATTGCAGAAATTCTCTCAATTTGCGGGCAAAAATGCAGAAATTCTCCTTATTTTGGGGCAAAAAGACAGAAAATCTCCTTTTTCGGGAGCAAACAGTCAGATATTCACCTTATTTTGAGGCAAAATTGCAGAAATTTCCTTTACATTGTGGCAAAATTGCAGACATTTCCCTTATTTTGGGGCGAAATTGCAGAAATTTCACTTATTTCAGGGTAATAAGTCAGAAATTCCCCTTATTTTGAGGCAAAAAAGACAGAAACTCCCTTTGTTTTGGGGGAAAAAGACAGAAATTCCACTTATATAGAGGCAAAAAGGAAGAAATTCCCTTTATTTGGGAGCAAAAATGAAGAAATTTCACTTTTATGGCAAAAGGTATGCATTCCCATTATTTTCGGGCAAAAAGGCAGAAATTCCCCGTATTTTGGAGCAAAAATGCAGAAATTCCCCTTATTTTTCGGCAAAAGGCAGAAATTCCGTTTATTTTGGGGCAAAAATCAGAAACTCCCATTATTTTGGGGCAAAATTCCAGAAATTTCCTTTATTTTGGGGCAAAATTGCAGGAATTTACCTTATTTTGGGGAAAAATTGCAGAAATTTCCCTTATTTGGGGCAAAAGTGCAGAAATTTCACTTATTTTCAGGTAAAAAGGCTGAAATTTCCTTTGTTTTGGGGCAAAAAGGAAGAAATTCCCCTTATTTTGGGGCAAAATTGCAGAAATTTTTCTTATTATGTAAAAAAATTGCAAAAATTTCCCTAATTTTAGGGCAAAATTGCAGAAATTTTACTTATTTCAGAGAAAAAAAAAAGTTTTTCTTATTTTGGGGCAAAAAGTCAGAAATTCACATTATTTTGGGGCAAAAAAGCAGAAATTCACTTTATTTTGAGGTAAAATTGCAGAAATTTCACATATTTCAGGACAAAAAGGCAGAAATTTCCCTTATTTTGGGGCAAAATTGCAGAAATTTCACTTATTTCATGGTAATAAGTCAGAAATTCCCATTATTTTGGGGCAAAAAAGACAGAAATTCTCTTTGTTTTGGGGGAAAAAACAGACATTCCACTTATTGAGAAGCAAAAAGTCAGAAATTCCCCTTATTTTGGAGCATAAATGAAGAAATTTCCCTTTTTTATGGAAAAAAGTTATGCATTCCACTTATTTTCAGGCAAAATGGCAGAAATTCCCCGTATTTTGGAGCAAAATAACAGAAATTCCCCATATTTTGGAGCAAAATTGCAGAAATTCCCCTAATTGTGGTGCAAAAAGGCAGAAATTCCCTATATGTTGGGGCAAAAAGACAGAAATTCTCCTTATTTTGGGGCAAAACTCAGAAATTCCACTTATTTTGGGGCAAAATTCCAGAAATTTTCCTTATTCTAAAGCAAAATTGCAGAAATTTCACTTATTTTGGACAAAATTGCAGAAATTTCACTTATTTCAGGGGAAAAAGGCAGAAATTTTCCTTATTTTGGTGCAAAAAGGCAAAAATTTCCCTTATTTTGGGGCTAAATTGCAGAAATTACACTTATTTCAGGGTAATAAGTCAGAAATTTTTCTTATTTTGGGCAAAAAAGACAGAAAATCTTTTTGTTTTGGGGGAAAAAGAAGAAATTCCACTTATTTAGAGGAAAAAAAGCAGAAATTCCCCTTATTTTGAAGCAAAAATGAAGACATTTTTCTTTTTTAAGGCAAAAAGGTATGCATTCTTCTTATTATCTGGCAAAAAGGCAGAAATTCGCGGTATTTTGGAGCAAAATTGCAAAAATTCCCCTAATTCTGGTGCAAAAATGCAGAAATTTCCTATATGTTGTGGCAAAAAGACAGAAATTCTCCTTATTTTGGGGCAAAACTCAGAAATTCCACTTATTTTGGGGCAAAATTCCAGAAATTTCCCTTATTCTAAAGCAAAATTGCAGAAATTTCACTTATTTTGGACAAAATTGCAGAAATTTCACTTATTTCAGGGGGAAAAAAAGAAATTTTGTTATTTTGGGGCAAAAAGGCAGAAATTCCCCTTATTTTGAGGTAAAAAGGCTGAAATTCCCCTTATTTGGGGGCAAAAAGGCAGAAATATCCTTTATTTTGCGGCAAAATTGCAGAAATTTTCTTATTTCAGGGTAATAAGTCAGAAATTCCCCTTAATTTGGGGCAAAAAAGACAGAAATTCCCTTTGTTTTTGGGGAAAAAGACAGAAATTCCACTTATTTAGAGGTAAAAAGGCAGAAATTTCTCTTATTTTGCAGCAACAATGAAAAAATTTCCCTTTTTGTGGCAAAAAGGAATGCATTCCCATTATTTTCGGACAAAAAGGCAGAAATTCCCCGTCTTTTGGAGCAAAAGTGCAGAAATTCCCCTAAATTTGGGGCAAAAGGCAGAAATTCCCTTTATTTTGGGGCAAAAATCATAAATTCCCCTTATTTTGGGGCAAAATTAAGAAATATCCTTTATTTTGGGACAAAATTGCAGGAATTTACCTTATTTTGGGGCAAAATTGCAGAGATTTTTCTTATTTGGGGAAAAATTGCAGATATTTCCCTTATTTTCATGTAAAAAGGCTGAAATATCCTTTATTTTGGGGCAAAAAGGCAGAAATTCACCTTATTTTGGGGTAACATTGCAGAAATTTCACATATTCTGGGCAAAAAGTCAGAAATTTCCCTTATTTTGGTGCAAAATTGCAGAAATTTCACTTATTTCAGGGAAATAAGTCAGAAATTCCACTTATATTGAGGCAAAAAAGACAGAAATTCCCTTTGTTTTGAGGGATAAAGACAGAAATTCCACTTATTTAGAGGCAAAAAGGCAGAAATTTCCCTTATTTTGGAGCAAAAATGAAGAAATTTCCCTTTTTTATGGCAAAAAGGTATGCATTAGCATTATTTTCGGGCAAAAAGGCAGAAATTCCTCGTATTTTGGAGCAAAATTGGAGAAATTCCCCTAAATTTGGGGCAAAAGGCAGAAATTCCCTTTATTTGGGGCAAAAATCAGAAATACCCCTTATTTTGGGGCAAAATTCAAGAAATTTCCTTTATTTTGGGGCAAAATTGCAGGAATTTACCTTATTTTGGGGCAAAATTGCAGAAAATTTTCTTATTTGGGGCAAAATTGCAGAAATTTCACTTATTTTTAGGTAAAAAAGCTGAAATTTCCTTTATTTTGGGGCAAAAAGGAAGAAATTCCCTGTATTTTGGGGCAAAATTGCAGAAATTTTCTTTATTATTGGGAAAAATTGCAGAAATTTTTCTTATTTTAGGGCAAAATTGCAGAAATTTCACTTATTTCAGAGAAAAAAAGCAAAAATTTTTCTTATTTTGGGGCAAAAAGGCAGAAATTCCCATTATTTTGGGGCAAAAGGGCAGAAATTCACCATATTTTGGGGAAAAATAGCAGAAATTTCACATATTTCTGGGCAAAAAGTCAGAAATTTCCCTTATTTTGGGGCAAAAGGGCAGAAATTCACCATATTTTGGGGAAAAATTGCAGAAATTTCACATATTTCTGGGCAAAAAGTCAGAAATTTCCCTTATTTTGGGGCAAAATTGCAGAAATTTCACTTATTTCAGGGAAATAAGTCAGAAATTTCACTTATATTGAGGCAAAAAAGACAGAAATTCCCTTTGTTTTGAGGGAAAAAGACAGAAATTCCACTTATTTAGAGGCAAATAGGCAGAAATTTCCCTTATTTTGGAGCAAAAATGAAGAAATTTCCCTTTTTTATCGCAAAACGTTATGCATTCCCCTTTTTTCCGGGCAAAAAGGCAGAAATTCTCTGTATTTTGGAGCAAAATTGCAGAAATTCCCCTAGTTGTGGGGCAAAAAGACAGAAATTCCCTATATGTTGGGGCAAAAAGACAGAAATTCTCCTTATTTTGGGGCAAAACTCATAATTTCCACTTATTTTGGGGTAAAATTCCAGAAATTTCCCTTATTTTGGGGCAAAATTGCAGAAATTTCACTTATTTTGGGGCAAAATTTCAGAAATTTAACTTATTTCAGGGAAAAAAGGCAGAAATTTTCTTTATTTTGGGGCAAAAAGCAAAAATTTCTAATATTTTGTGGCAAAAATGCAGAAATTCCCCTTATTTTGAGGTAAAAAGGCTGAAATACCCCTTACTTGGGGGCAAAAAGGCAGAAATATCCCTTATTTTGGAGCAAAATTGCAGCAATTTCACTTATTTCAGGGTAATAAGTCAGAAATTCCCCTTAATTTGTGGCAAAAAAGACAGATATTCCCCTTGTTTTTGGGGAAAAAGACATAAATTCCACTTATTTAGAGGCAAAAAGGCAGAAATTTCCCTTATTTTAAAGCAACAATGAAGAAATTTCCCTTTTTATGGCAAAAAGGTATGCATTCCCATTATTTTCGGGCAAAAAAGCAGAAATTCCCCGTATTTTGGAACAAAATTGCAGAAATTCCCCTAAATTTGGGGCAAAAGGCAGAAATTCCCTTTATTTGGGGCAATAATCAGAAATACCCCTTATTTTGGGGCAAAATTCAAGAAATTTCCTTTATTTTGGGGCAAAATTGCAGGAATTTACCTTATTTTGGGGCAAAATTGCAGAAATTTTTCTTATTTGGGGCAAAATTGCAGAAATTTCACTTATTTTTAGGTAAAAAGGCAGAAATTTCCTTTATTTTGGGTCAAAAAGTAAGAAATTCCCTGTATTTTGGGGAAAATTGCAGAAATTTCCTTTATTATTGGGAAAAATTGCAGAAATTTTTCTTATTTTAGGGCAAAATTGCAGAAATTTCACTTATTTCAGAGAAAAAAAGCAAGAATTTTTTTTATTTTGGGGCAAAAAGGCAGAAATTCCCATTATTTTGGGGCAAAAAAGCAGAAATTCACTTTATTTTGAGGTAAAATTGCAGGAATTTCACATATTTCAGGACAAAAAGTCAGAAATTTCCCTTATTTTGGGGCAAAATTGCAGAAATTTCACTTATTTCATGGTAATAAGTCAGAAATTCCCATTATTTTGGGGCAAAAAAGACAGAAATTCTCTTTGTTTTGGGGGAAAAAACAGACATTCCACTTACTGAGAAGCAAAAAGTCAGAAATTCCCCTTATTTTGGAGCATAAATGGAGAAATTTCCCTTTTTTATGGAAAAAATTATGCATTCCACTTATTTTCAGGCAAAATGGCAGAAATTCCCCATATTTTGGAGCAAAATTGCAGAAATTCCCCGTATTTTGGAGCAAAATTGCAGAAATTCCCCTAATTGTGGTGCAAAAAGGCAGAAATTCCCTATATGTTGGGGCAAAAATACAGAAATTCTCCTTATTTTGGAGAAAAACTCAGAAATTCCACTTATTTTGGGGCAAAATTGCAGAAATTTCACTTACTTCAGGGAAAAAAGGCAGAAATATTCCTTATTTTGGGGCATAAATGCGGAAATTCCTAATATTTTGTGGCAATAATAAGGAAATTCCCCTTATTTTGAGGTAAAAAGGGTGAAATTCCCCTTATTTGTGGGCAAAAAGGCAAAAATTTCCCTTATTTTGGGGCAAAATTGCAGAAATTTCACTTATTTCAGGGTAATAAGTCAGAAATTTTTCTTATTTTGGGGCAAAAAAGACAGAAAATCCCTTTGTTTTGGGGGAAAAAGACAGAAATTCCACTTATTTAGAGGCAAAAAAGCAGAAATTCCCCTTATTTTGAAGCAAAAATGAAGAAATTTCCCTTTTTTAAGGCAAAAAGGTATGCATTCTTCTCATTATCTTGCAAAAAGGCAGAAATTCCCCATATTTTGGAGCAAAATTGCAAAAATTCCCCTAATTGTGGGGCAAAAATGCAGAAATTCCCTATATGTTGGGGCAAAAAGACAGAAATTTTCTTTATTTTGGGGCAAAACTCAGAAATTCCACTTATTTTGGGGCAAAATTCCAGAAATTTCCTTTATTCTGGGGCAAAATTGGAGAAATTTCACTTATTTTGGGCAAAATTGCAGAAATTTTACTTATTTCAGGGGAAAAAAAATTTTGTTATTTGGGGCAAAAAGGGAGAAATTCCCCTTATTTTGAGGTAAAAAGGCTGAAATACCCCTTATTTGGGGGCAAAAAGGCAGAAATATCCCTTATTTTGGGGCAAAATTGCAGCAATTTCACTTATTTCAGGGTAATAAGTCAGAAATTCCCCTTAATTTGTGGCAAAAAAGACAGATATTCCCTTTGTTTTTGGGGAAAAAGACATAAATTCCACTTATTTAGAGGCAAAAAGGCAGAAATTTCCCTTATTTTAAAGCAACAATGAAGAAATTTCCCTTTTTATGGCAAAAAGGTATGCATTCCAATTATTTTCGGGCAAAAAGGCAGAAATTCCCCGTATTTTGGAGCAAAATTGCAGAAATTCCCCTAAATTTGGGGCAAAAGGCAGAAATTCCCTTTATTTGGGGCAAAAATCAGAAATACCCCTTATTTTTGGGCAAAATTCAAGAAATTTCCTTTATTTTGGGGCAAAATTCCAGGAATTTACCTTATTTTGGGGCAAAATTGCAGAAATTTTTCTTATTTGGGGCAAAATTGCAGAAATTTCACTTATTTTTAGGTAAAAAGGCAGAAATTCCCATTATTTTGGGGCAAAAAAGCAGAAGTTCACTTTATTTTGAGGTAAAATTGCAGAAATTTCACATATTTCAGGACAAAAAGGCAGAAATTTCCCTTATTTTGGGGCAAAATTGCAGAAATTTCACTTATTTCATGGTAATAAGTCAGAAATTCCCATTATTTTGGGGCAAAAAAGACAGAAATTCTCTTTGTTTTGGGGGAAAAAACAGACATTCCACTTACTGAGAAGCAAAAAGTCAGAAATTCCCCTTATTTTGGAGCATAAATGAAGAAATTTCCCTTTTTTATGGAAAAAAGTTATGCATTCCACTTATTTTCAGGCAAAATGGCAGAAATTCCCCATATTTTGAAGCAAAATTGCAGAAATTCCTCGTATTTTGGAGCAAAATTGCAGAAATTCCCCTAATTGTGGTGCAAAAAGGCAGAAATTCCCTATATGTTGGGGCAAAAAGACAGAAATTCTCCTTATTTTGGAGAAAAACTCAGAAATTCCACTCATTTTGGGGCAAAATTGCAGAAATTTCACTTACTTCAGGGAAAAAAGGCAGAAATTTTCCTTATTTTGGGGCATAAATGCAGAAATTCCTAATATTTTGTGGCAAAAATGCAGAAATTCCCCTTATTTTGAGGTAAAAAGGGTGAAATTCCCCTTATTTGTAGGCATAAAGGCAAAAATTTCCCTTATTTTGAGGCAAAATTGCAGAAATTTCACTTATTTCAGGGTAATAAGTCAGAAATTTTTCTTATTTTGGGGTAAAAGAGACAGAAAATCCCTTTGTTTGGGGGGAAAAAGACCGAAATTCCACTTATTTAGAGGCAAAAAAGCAGAAATTCCCCTTATTTTGAAGCAAAAATGAAGAAATTCCCCTTTTTTAAGGCAAAAAGGTATGCATTCTTCTCATTATCTTGCAAAAAGTCAGAAATCCCCCATATATTGCAGTAAATTGCAAAAATTCCCCTAATTGTGGGGCAAAAATGCAGAAATTCCCTATATGTTGGGACAAAAAGACAGAAATTCTCTTTATTTTGGGGCAAAACTCAGAAATTCCACATATTTTGGGGCAAAATTCCAGAAATTTCCTTTATTCTGGGGCAAAATTGGAGAAATTTCACTTATTTTGGGCAAAATTGCAGAAATTTCACTTATATCAGGGGAAAAAAAGAAATTTTGTTATTTTGGGGCAAAAAGGGAGAAATTCCCCTTATTTTGAGGTAAAAAGGCTGAAATTCCCCTTATTTGGGGGCAAAAAGGCAGAAATATCCCTTATTTTGGGGCAAAATTGCAGAAATTTCACATATTTCAGGGTAATAAGTCAGAAATTCCCCTTAATTTGGGGCAAAAAAGACAGATATTCCCTTTGTTTTTTGGGAAAAAGACATAAATTCCACTTATTTAGAGGCAAAAAGGCAGAAATTTCCCTTATTTTAAAGCAACAATGAAGAAATTTCCCTTTTTATGGCAAAAAGGTATGCATTCCCATTATTTTCGGGCAAAAAGGCAGAAATTCCTTGTATTTTGGAACAAAATTGCAGAAATTCCCCTAAATTTGGGGCAAAAGGCAGAAATTCCCTTTATTTGGGGCAAAAATCAGAAATACCCCTTATTTTGGGGCAAAATTCAAGAAATTTCCTTTATTTTGGGGCAAAATTTCAGGAATTTACCTTATTTTGGGGCAAAATTGCAGAAATTTTTCTTATTTGGGGCAAAATTGCAGAAATTTCACTTATTTTTAGATAAAAAGGCTGAAATTTCCTTTATTTTGGGGCAAAAAGGAAGAAATTCTATGTATTTTGGGGCAAAATTGCAGAAATTTCCTTTATTATTGGGAAAAATTGCAGAAATTTTTCTTATTTTAGGGCAAAATTGCAGAAATTTCACTTATTTCAGAGAAAAAAAGCAAAAATGTTTCTTATTTTGGGGCAAAAAGGCAGAAATTCCCATTATTTTGGGGCAAAAGGGCAGAAATTCACCATATTTTGGGGAAAAATAGCAGAAATTTCACATATTTCTGGGCAAAAAGTCAGAAATTTCCCTTACTTTGGGGCAAAATTGCAGAAATTTCACTTATTTCAGGGAAATAAGTCAGAAATTCCACTTATATTGAGGCAAAAAAGACAGAAATTTCCTTTGTTTTGAGGGAAAAAGACAGAAATTCCACTTATTTAGAGGCAAATAGGCAGAAATTTCCCTTATATGGAGCAAAAATGAAGAAATTTCCCTTTTTTATCGCAAAAAGTTATATATTCCCCTTTTTTTCGGGCAAAAAGGCAGAAATTCCCTGTATTTTGGAGCAAAATTGCAGAAATTCCCATAGTTGTGGGGCAAAATCACAGAATTTCCCTATATGTTGGGGCAAAAAGACAGAAATTCTCCTTATTTTGGGGCAAAACTCATAAATTCCAATTATTTTGAGTAAAATTCCAGAAATTTCCCTTATTTTGGGGCAAAATTGCAGAAATTTCACTTATTTTGGGGCAAAATTTCAGAAATTTAACTTATTTCAGGGAAAAAAGGCAGAAATTTTCTTTATTTTGGGGCAAAAAGCAAAAATTTCTAATATTTTGTGGCAAAAATGCAGAAATTCCCCTTATTTTGAGGTAAAAAGGCTGAAATTCACCTTATTTGGCGGCAAAAAGTCAGAAATTTCCCTTATTTTAAAGCAACAATGAAGAAATTTCATTTTTATGGCAAAAAGGTATGCATTCCCATTATTTTCGGGCAAAAATTCAGAAATTCCCGGTATTTTGGAGCAAAATTGCAGAAATTGCCCTAAATTTGGGGCACAAGGCAGAAATTCCCTTTATTTGGGGCAAAAATCAGAAATTCCCCTTATTGTGGGGCAAAATTCCAGAAATTTCCTATATTTTGGGGCAAAATTGCAGGAATTTCACTTACTTCAGGGAAAAAAGGCAGAAATTTTCCTTATTTTGGGGCATAAATGCAGAAATTCCTAATATTTTGTTGCAAAAATGCAGAAATTCCCCTTATTTTGATGTAAAAAGGGTGAAATTCCCCTTATTTGTGTGCAAAAAGCAAAAATTTCCCTTATTTTGGGGCAAAATTGCAGAAATTTCACTTATTTCAGGGTAATAAGTCAGAAATTTTTCTTATTTTGGGGCAAAAAAGACAGAAAATCCCTTTGTATTGGGGGAAAAAGACAGAAATTCCACTTATTTAGAGGCAAAAAAGCAGAAATTCCCCTTATTTTGAAGCAAAAATGAAGAAATTTCCCTTTTTTAAGGCAAAAAGGTATGCATTCTTCTCATTATCTTGCAAAAAGGCAGAAATTCCCCATATTTTGGAGCAAAATTGCAAAAATTCCCCTAATTGTGGGGCAAAAATGCAGAAATTCCCTATATGTTGGGGCAAAAAGACAGAAATTTTCTTTATTTTGGGGCAAAACTCAGAAATTCCACTTATTTTGGGGCAAAATTCCAGAAATTTCCTTTATTCTGGGGCAAAATTGGAGAAATTTCACTTATTTTGGGCAAAATTGCAGAAATTTTACTTATTTCAGGGGAAAAAAATTTTGTTATTTGGGGCAAAAAGGGAGAAATTCCCCTTATTTTGAGGTAAAAAGGCTGAAATACCCCTTATTTGGAAGCAAAAAGGCAGAAATATCCCTTATTTTGGGGCAAAATTGCAGCAATTTCACTTATTTCAGGGTAATAAGTCAGAAATTCCCCATAATTTGAGGCAAAAAAGTCAGATATTCCCTTTGTTTTTGGGGAAAAAGACATAAATTCCAGTTATTTAGAGGCAAAAAGGCAGAAATTTCCCTTATTTTAAAGCAACAATGAAGAAATTTCCCTTTTTATGGCAAAAAGGTATGCATTCCCATTATTTTCGGGCAAAAAGGCAGAAATTCCCCGTATTTTGGAACAAAATTGCAGAAATTCCCCTAAATTTGGGGCAAAAGGCAGAAATTCCCTTTATTTGGGGCAAAAATCAGAAATACCCCTTATTTTGGGGCAAAATTCAAGAAATTTCCTTTATTTTGGGGCAAAATTGCAGGAATTTACCTTATTTTGGGGCAAAATTGCAGAAATTTTTCTTATTTGGGGCAAAATTGCAGAAATTTCACTTATTTTTAGGTAAAAAGGCTGAAATTTCCTTTATTTTGGGGCAAAAAGGAAGAAATTCTATGTATTTTGGGGCAAAATTGCAGAAATTTCCTCTATTATTGGGAAAAATTGCAGAAATTTTTCTTATTTTAGGGCAAAATTGCAGAAATTTCACTTATTTCAGAGAAAAAAAGCAAAAATGTTTCTTATTTTGGGGCAAAAAGGCAGAAATTCCCATTATTTTGGGGCAAAAGGGCAGAAATTCACCATATTTTGGGGAAAAATAGCAGAAATTTCACATATTTCTGGGCAAAAAGTCAGAAATTTCCCTTATTTTGGGGCAAAATTGCAGAAATTTCACTTATTTCAGGGAAATAAGTCAGAAATTCCACTTATATTGAGGCAAAAAAGACAGAAATTTCCTTTGTTTTGAGGGAAAAAGACAGAAATTCCACTTATTTAGAGGCAAATAGGCAGAAATTTCCCTTATATGGAGCAAAAATGAAGAAATTTCCCTTTTTTATCGCAAAAAGTTATATATTCCCCTTTTTTTCGGGCAAAAAGGCAGAAATTCCCTGTATTTTGGAGCAAAATTGCAGAAATTCCCATAGTTGTGGGGCAAAATCACAGAATTTCCCTATATGTTGGGGCAAAAAGACAGAAATTCTCCTTATTTTGGGGCAAAACTCATAAATTCCACTTATTTTGAGTAAAATTCCAGAAATTTCCCTTATTTTGGGGCAAAATTGCAGAAATTTCACTTATTTTGGGGCAAAATTTCAGAAATTTAACTTATTTCAGGGAAAAAAGGCAGAAATTTTCTTTATTTTGGGGCAAAAAGCAAAAATTTCTAATATTTTGTGGCAAAAATGCAGAAATTCCCCTTATTTTGAGGTAAAAAGGCTGAAATTCACCTTATTTGGCGGCAAAAAGTCAGAAATTTCCCTTATTTTAAAGCAACAATGAAGAAATTTCATTTTTATGGCAAAAAGGTATGCATTCCCATTATTTTCGGGCAAAAATTCAGAAATTCCCGGTATTTTGGAGCAAAATTGCAGAAATTGCCCTAAATTTGGGGCACAAGGCAGAAATTCCCTTTATTTGGGGCAAAAATCAGAAATTCCCCTTATTGTGGGGCAAAATTCCAGAAATTTCCTATATTTTGGGGCAAAATTGCAGGAATTTCACTTACTTCAGGGAAAAAAGGCAGAAATTTTCCTTATTTTGGGGCATAAATGCAGAAATTCCTAATATTTTGTTGCAAAAATGCAGAAATTCCCCTTATTTTGATGTAAAAAGGGTGAAATTCCCCTTATTTGTGGGCAAAAAGCAAAAATTTCCCTTATTTTGGGGCAAAATTGCAGAAATTTCACTTATTTCAGGGTAATAAGTCAGAAATTTTTCTTATTTTGGGGCAAAAAAGACAGAAAATCCCTTTGTATTGGGGGAAAAAGACAGAAATTCCACTTATTTAGAGGCAAAAAAGCAGAAATTCCCCTTATTTTGAAGCAAAAATGAAGAAATTTCCCTTTTTTAAGGCAAAAAGGTATGCATTCTTCTCATTATCTTGCAAAAAGGCAGAAATTCCCCATATTTTGGAGCAAAATTGCAAAAATTCCCCTAATTGTGGGGCAAAAATGCAGAAATTCCCTATATGTTGGGGCAAAAAGACAGAAATTTTCTTTATTTTGGGGCAAAACTCAGAAATTCCACTTATTTTGGGGCAAAATTCCAGAAATTTCCTTTATTCTGGGGCAAAATTGGAGAAATTTCACTTATTTTGGGCAAAATTGCAGAAATTTTACTTATTTCAGGGGAAAAAAATTTTGTTATTTGGGGCAAAAAGGGAGAAATTCCCCTTATTTTGAGGTAAAAAGGCTGAAATACCCCTTATTTGGAAGCAAAAAGGCAGAAATATCCCTTATTTTGGGGCAAAATTGCAGCAATTTCACTTATTTCAGGGTAATAAGTCAGAAATTCCCCATAATTTGAGGCAAAAAAGTCAGATATTCCCTTTGTTTTTGGGGAAAAAGACATAAATTCCACTTATTTAGAGGCAAAAAGGCAGAAATTTCCCTTATTTTAAAGCAACAATGAAGAAATTTCCCTTTTTATGGCAAAAAGGTATGCATTCCCATTATTTTCGGGCAAAAAGGCAGAAATTCCCCGTATTTTGGAACAAAATTGCAGAAATTCCCCTAAATTTGGGGCAAAAGGCAGAAATTCCCTTTATTTGGGGCAAAAATCAGAAATACCCCTTATTTTGGGGCAAAATTCAAGAAATTTCCTTTATTTTGGGGCAAAATTGCAGGAATTTACCTTATTTTGGGGCAAAATTGCAGAAATTTTTCTTATTTGGGGCAAAATTGCAGAAATTTCACTTATTTTTAGGTAAAAAGGCTGAAATTTCCTTTATTTTGGGGCAAAAAGGAAGAAATTCCCTGTATTTTGGGGCAAAATTGCAGAAATTTCCTTTATTATTGGGAAAAATTGCAGAAATTTTTCTTATTTTAGGGCAAAATTGCAGAAATTTCACTTATTTCAGAGAAAAAAAGCAAGAATTTTTTTTTATTTCGGGGAAAAAAGGCAGAAATTCCCATTATTTTGGGGCAAAAAGGCAGAAATTCACCTTATTTTGGGGTAAAATTGCAGAAATTTCACATATTTCTGGGCAAAAAGTCAGAAATTTCCCTTATTTTGGGGCAAAATTGCAGAAATTTCACTTATTTCAGGGAAATAAGTCAGAAATTCCACTTATATTGAGGCAAAAAAAACCAGAAATTCCCTTTGTTTTGAGGGAAAAATACAGAAATTCCACTTATTTAGAGGCAAATAGGCAGAAATTTCCCTTATTTTCGAGCAAAAATAAAGAAATTTCCCTTTTTTATGGCAAAAAGTTATGCATTCCCCTTTTTTTCGGGCAAAAATCAGAAATTCCCCGTATTTTGGAGCAAAATTGCAGAAATTCCCCTAGTTGTGGGGCAAAAAGACAGAAATTCCCTATATGTTGGGGCAAAAAGACAGAAATTCTCTTTATTTTGGGGCAAAACTCATAAATTCCACTTATTTTGGGGTAAAATTCCAGAAATTTCCCTTATTTTGGGGCAAAATTGCAGAAATTTCAATTATTTTGGGGTAAAATTGCAGAAATTTCACTTATTTCAGGGAAAAAAGGCAGAAATTTTTTTTTATTTTGGGGCAAAAAGCAAAAATTCCTAATATTTTGTGGCAAAAATGCAGAAATTCCCCTTATTTTGAGGTAAAAAGGCTGAAATTCCCCTTATTTGGCGGCAAAAAGTCAGAAATTTCCCTTATCTTGGGGCAAAATTGCAGAAATTTCACTTATTTCAGGGTAATAAGTCATAAATTTTGCTCATTTTGGGGCAAAAAAGAAAGAAAATCCCTTTTTTGGAGGGAAAAAGACAGAAATTCCACTTATTTAGAGGCAAAAGGGCAAAAATTACCCTGATTCTGGAGCAAAAATGAAGAAATTTCCTTTTTGTATGGCATAAAGTTATGCATTCCCCTTATTTTCGGGCATAAAGGCAGAAATTCCCCGTATTTTGGAGCAAAATTGCAGAAATTCCCCTAATTGTGGGGCAAAAATGCAGATATTCTCTATATGTTGGGGCAAAAAGACAGAAATTCCCCTTATTTTGGGGCAAAACTCAGAAATTCCACTTATTTTGGGGCAAAATTCCAGAAATTCCCCTTATTTTGGGACAAAATTGCAGAAATTTCACTTATTTTAGGGCAAAATTGCAGAAATTTCACTTATTTCAGGGAAAAAAGGCAGAAATTTTCCTTATTTTGGAGCAAAAAGGCAGAAATTCCTAATACTTTGTGGCAAAAATGCAGAAATTCCCCTTATTTTGAGGTGAAAAGGCTGAAATTCCCCTAATTTGCGGGGGAAAAGGCCGAAATTTCCCTTATTTTGGGGAAAAATGGCAGAAATTTCAATTATTTCAGGGTAATAAGTCAGAAAATTTCTTGATTTTGGGGCAAAAAAGACAGAAAATCCCTTTGTTTTAGAGGAAAAACAGAAATTCCACTTATTTAGAGGCAAAAAAGCAGAAATTCCCCTTATTTTGGAGCAAAAATGAAGAAATTTTCCTTTTTTAAGGCAAAAAGTTATGCATTCCCCTTTTTTTCGTGCAAAAAGGCAGAAATTCCCCGTATTTTGGAGCAAAATTGCAGAAATTCCCCTAATTGTGGTGCAAAAAAGCAGAAATTCTCTATATGTTGGGGCAAAAACACAGAAATTCTCTTTATTTTGGGGCAAAACTCAGAAATTCCACTTATTTTGGGGCAAAATTGCAGAAATTTCACTTATTTCAGGGAAAAAAGGCAGAAATTCCTAATATTTTGTGGCAAAAATGCAGAAATTCCCCTTATTTTGAGGTAAAAAGCGTGAAATTCCCCTTATTTTTGGGCAAAAAGGCAAAAATTTCCCTTATTTTGGGGCAAAATTGCAGAAACTTCACTTATTTCAGAGTAATAAGTCAAAAATTTTTCTTATTTTGGGGCAAAAAAGAAAATCCCTTTGTTTTGGGGAAAAAAGACAGAAATTCCAATTATTTAGAGGCAAAAAAGCAGAAATTCCCCTTATTTTGAAGCAAAAATGAAGAAATTTCCCTTTTCTAAGGCAAAAGGGTATGCATTCTTCTTATTTTCGGGCAAAAAGGCAGAAATTCCTCGCATTTTGGAGCAAAATTGCAAAAATTCCCTTAATTGTGGGGCAACAATGCAGAAATTCCCTATATGTTGGGGCAAAAGACAGAAATTCTCTTTATTTTGGGGCAAAACTCAGAAATTCCACTTATTTTGGGGCAAAATTCCAGAAATT
Organism: Micromys minutus; assembly: GCF_963924665.1. NCBI lineage: Eukaryota > Metazoa > Chordata > Mammalia > Rodentia > Muridae > Micromys > Micromys minutus. The sequence goes on along the minus strand of NW_027667249.1, from coordinate 135,919 downwards.
TTCCTAATTCTGGGGCAAAATTGCAGAAATTTCACTTATTTTGGGCAAAATTTCACAAATTTCACTTATTTAAGGGAAAAAAAAGGAATTTTGTTATTTTGGTGCAAAAAGGCAGAAATTCCCCTTATTTTGAGGTAAAAAGGCTAAAATTCCCCTTATTTGGGGGCAAAAAGGCAGAAATATCCCTTATTTTGGGGCAAAATTGCAGAAATTTCACTTATTACAGGGTAATAAATCAGAAATTCTCCTTAATTTGGGGCAAAAAAGACAGAAATTCCCTTTTTTGGGGGGCAAGAAGAAGAAATTCCACTTATTTAGAGGCAAGAAGGCAAAAATTCCCCTTATTTTGGAGCAAAAATGAAGACATTTCCCTTTTTATGGCAAAAAGGTATGTATTCCCATTATTTTCGGGCAAAAAGGCAGATTCCCCGTATTTTGGAGCAAAATTGCAGAAATTCCTCTAAATTTGGGGCAAAAGGCAGAAATTCCCTTTATTTCGGGGCAAAAATCATAAATTCCCCTTATTTTGGGGCAAAATTCAAGAAATTTCTTTTATTTTGAGGCAAAATTGAAGGAATTTACCTTATTTTGGGGCACAATTGCAGAAATTTTTCTTATTTGGGGCAAAATTGCAGAAATTTCACTTATTTTCAGGTAAAAAGGATGAAATTTCCTATATTTTGGGGCAAAAAGGCAGAAATTCCCATTTTTTTGGGGCAAAAAAGGAGAAATTCACCTTATTTTTAGGTAAAATTGCAGAAATTTCACATATTTCAGGACAAAAAGGTAGAAATTTCCCTAATTTGAGGCAAAATTGCAGAAATTTCACTTATTTCAGGGTAATAAGTCAGAGATTCCCCTTATTTTGGGCCAAAAAACCCAGAAATTCCCTTTTTTTGGGGGGAAAAAGACAGAAATTCCACTTATTGAGAAGCAAAAAGGCAGAAATTCCCCTTATTTTGGAGCAAAAAATGAAGAAATTTCCCTTTTTTATGGCAAAAAGTTATGCATTCCCCTTATTTTCGTGCAAAAAGGCAGAAATTCCCCGTATTTTGGAGCAGAATTGCAGAATTTCCCCTAATTGTGGTGCAAAAAGGCAGAAATTCCCTATATGTTGGGGCAAAAACACAGAAATTCTCATTATTTTGGGTCAAAACTCAGAAATTCCACTTATTTTTGGGAAAAATTGCAGAAATTTCACTTACTTCAGGGAAAAAAGGCAGAAATTCCTAATATTTTGTGGCAAAAATGCAGAAATTCCCCTTATTTTGAGGTAAAAAGGGTGAAATTCCCCTTATTTGTGAACAAAAAGGCAAAAATTTCCCTTATTTTGGGGCAAAATTGCAGAAACTTCACTTATTTCAGAGTAATAAGTTAGAATTTTTTTTTACTTTGGGGCAAAAAAGACAGAAAATCCCTTTGTTTTGGGGAAAAAAGACAGAAATTCCACTTATTTAGAGGCAAAAAAAGCAGAAATTCCCCTTATTTTGAAGCAAAAATGAAGAAATTTCTCTTTTTTAAGGCAAAAAGGTATGCATTCTTCTTATTTTCGGGCAAAAAGGCAGAAATTCCCCGTATTTTAGAGCAATATTGCAAAAATTCCCCTAATTGTGGGGCAAAAATGCAGAAATTCCCTATATGTTGGGGCAAAAGACAGAAATTCTCCTTATTTTGGGGCAAAACTCAGAAATTCCACTTATTTTGGGGCAAAATTCCAGAAATTTCCCTTATTCTGGGGCAAAATTGCAGAAATTTCACTTATTTTAGGCAAAATTGCAGAAATTTCACTTATTTCAGGGAAAAAAAGGAATTTTGTTAATTTGGGGCAAAAAGGCAGAAATTCCCATTATTTTGAGGTAAAAATGCTGAAATTCCCCTTATTTGGGGGCAAAAAGGCAGAAATATCCCTTATTTTGGGGCAAAATTGCAGAAATTTCACTTATTTCAGGGTAATAAGTCAGAAATTCTCTTTAATTTGGGGCAAAAAAGACAGAAATTCTCTTTGTTTTGGGGCAAAAAGAAGAAATTTCACTTATTAGGGGCAAGAAGGCAGAAATTCCCCTTATTTTGGAGCAAAAATGAAGAAATTTCCCTTTTTATGGCAAAAAGGTATGCATTCCCATTATTTTCGGGCAAAAAGGCAGAAATTTCCCGTATTTTGGAGCAAAATTGCAGAAATTCCCCTAAATTTGGGGCAAAAGGCAGAAATTCCCTATATTTTGGGGCAAGAATCATAAATTCCCCTTATTTTGGGGCAAAATTCAAGAAATTTCTTTTATTTTGAGGCAAAATTGAAGGAATTTACCTTATTTTGGGGCACAATTGCAGAATTTTTTCTTATTTGGGGCAAAATTGCAGAAATTTCACTTATTTTCAGGTAAAAAGGCTGAAATTTCCTTTATTTTGGGGCCAAAAGGGAGAAATTCCCCTTATTTTGGGGCAAAATTGCAGAAATTTTTATTATTATTGGGAAAAATTGCAGCAATTTTCCTTATTTTAGGGCAAAATTGCAGCAATTTCACTTATTTCAGAGAAAAAATTAAAAATTTTTCTTATTTTGGGGCAAAAAGGAAGAAATTCCCATTATTTTGGGGCAAAAAGGCAAAAATTCACCTTATTTTGGGGTAAAATTGCAGACATTTCACATATTTCAGAGCAAAAAGGCAGAAATTTCCCTTATTTTGGGGCAAAATTGCAGAAATTTCACTTATTTCAAGGTAATAAGTCAGAAATTCCCCTTATTTTGGGGCAAAAATATACAGAAATTCCCTTTGTTTTGGGGGAAAAAGACAGAAATTCCACTTATTTAGAGGCAAAAAAGCAGAAATTCTTCTCATTCTGGAGCAAAAATGAAGAAATTTTCCTCGTTTATGGAAAAAGGTTATGCATTCCCCTTATTTTCAGGCAAAAAGGCAGAAATTCCCTGTATTTTGGACCAAAATTGCAGAAATTCCCCTAATTGTTGGGCAAAAAGTCAGAAATTCCCTATATGTTGGGGCAAAAACACAGAAATTCTCCTTATTTTGGGGCAAAATTCAGAAATTCCCCATATTTTGGGGCAAAATTCCAGAAATTTCCCTTATTTTGGGGCCAAATTGCAGAAATTTCACTTAATTTGGTGCAAAATTGCAGAAATTTCAATTATTTAATAAAAAGGCAGAAATTTTTCTTATTTTGCGGCAAAAATGCAGAAATTCCCCTTATTTTGAGTAAAAATGCTGAAATTCCCCTTATTTGGGGGCAAAAAGGCAGAAATTTCCCTTATTTTGGGGCAAAGAGACAGAAATTCCCCTTATTTTGTGGCAAAAATGCAGAAATTTCTTTTATTTTGGGGCAAAATTGCAGAAATTTCACATATTTCAGGGCATAATTCAAAAATTCCTTTTATTTTGGGGCAAAATGACAGAAATTCCGCTTATTTTTGGGTAAAATGCCAGAGATTTCACTTATTTTGAGGTAAAAAGGCAGAAATTGCTTTAATTTTGGGGCAAAAATGAAGAAATTTCCGTTTTTTATGGCAAAAGGTGTACATTCCCCTTACTTTCGGGATAAAAAGCAGAAATTCCCCATATTTTGAAGAGAAATTGCAGAAATTCTCTCAATTTTCGGGCAAAAAGGCAGAAATTCTCCTTATTTTGGGGCAAAAAGACAGAAAATCTTCTTTTTCAGGAGCAAACAGTCAGATATTCCCCTTATTTTGAAGCAAAATTGCAGAAATTTTATTTACATTGGGGCAAAATTGCAGAAATTTCCCTTATTTTGGGGCGAAATTGCAGAAATTTCACTTATTTCAGGGTAATGAGTCAGAAATTTACCTTATTTTGAGGCAAAAAAGACAGAAATTCCCTTTGTTTTGAAGTAAAAATACAGAAATTCCACTTATATAGAGGCAAAAAGGAAGAAATTCCCTTTATTTTGGAGCAAAAATGAAGAAATTTCACTTTTTATGGCAAAAAGGTATGCTTTCCCATTATTTTCGGGCAAAAAGGCAGAAATTCCTTGTATATTGGAGCAAAAATGCAGAAATTCCCCTTTATTTAGGCAAAAGGCAGAAATTCCCTTTATTTTGGGGCAAAAATCAGAAATTCCCATTATTTTGGGGCAAAATTCCAGAAATTTCCTTTATTTTGGGGCAAAATTGCAGGAATTTACCTTATTTTGGGGCAAAATTGTAGAAATTTCCCTTATTTGGGGCAAAATTGCAGAAATTTCACTTATTTTCAGGTAAAAAGGCTGAAATTTCCTTTGTTTTGGTGCAGAAAGGAAGAAATTCCCCTTATTTTGGGGCAAAATTGCAGAAATTTTTCTTATTATGTGAAAAAATTGCAAAAATTTCCCTTATTTTAGGGCAAAATTGCAGAAATTTCACTTATTTCAGAGAAAAAAAGCAAAAATTTTTCTTATTTTTGGTCAAAAAGGCAGAAATTCCCATTATTTTGGGGCCAAAAGGCAGAAATTCACCTTATTTATGGGCAAAAGGGCCGAAATTCACCTTATTTTGGGGTAAAATTGAGGAATTTCATATATTTCAGGGCAAAAAGACAGAAATTTCCCTTATTTTGGGGCAAAATTGCAGAAATTTCACTTATTTCAGGGTAATAAGTCAGAAATTTTCTTTATTTTGGGGCAAAAATACAGAAATTACCTTTTTTGAGAGGGAAAAAACAGAAATTCCACTTATTTAGAGGCAAAAAGGCAGAAATTCCCCTTATTTTGGAGCAAAAATGAAGAAATTTCCATTTTTTAAGGCAAAAAGGTATGCATTCCCCTTATTTTCGGGCAAAAAGGCAGAATTTCACCGTATTTTGGAGCAAAATTGCAGAAATTCCTCCAATTTCGGGGCAAAAGGCAGAAATTCTCTTTATTTTTGGGCAAAAATCAGAAATTCCCCTTACTTTGGGCCAAAATTCCAGAAATTTCCTTTATTTTGGGGCAAAATTGCAGAAATTTAACTTATTTATGGGCAAAATTGCAGAATTTTCACTTATTTCAGGGAAAAAAGGCAGAAATTTTTCTTATTTTGGGGCAAAAAGGCACAAATTCCTAATATTTTGTGGCAAAAATGCAGAAATTCCCCTTATTTTGAGGTACAAAGGCTGAAATTTCCCGTATTTGGGGGCAAAGAGGCAGGAATTTTTTTTATTTTGGTGCAAAATTGCAGTAATTTACTTTATTTTGGGGCAAAATTGCAGAAATTTAACTTATTTCAGGGTAATAAATCAAAAATTTTCCTTTTTTTTAGGGCAAAAAAGACAGAAATTCTCTTTGTTTTTGAGGAAAAAGTCAGAAATTCCACTTATTTAGAGGAAAAAAGTCAGAAATTCCCCTTATTTTTGAGCAAAAATGACGAAATTTCCCTTTTTTTGGCAAAAAGGCTGAAATTCCCCGTATTTTCAGGCAAAAATTCAGATATTCCCCTTATGTGTGGGCCAAAAGACAGAAATTTCATTTATTTTTGGGGTAAAGGCAGAAATTGCACTTATTTTGAGTCAAAAAGGCGGAAAATTTCCTTATTTTTGGGCAAAAATGAAGAAATTTCCCTTTTTTATGGCAAAAAGGTATACATTCCCTTTATTTTCGGGCAAAAAGGCAGAAATTCCCCGTATTTTGAAGCAAAATTGCAGAAATTCCCCTAATTGTGGGGCAAATAGGCAGAAATTCCCTATATGTTGGGGCAAAAAGACAGAAATTCTCCTTATTTTGGGGCAAAACTCAGAAATTTCACTTATTTTAGGGCAAAATTGCAGAAATTTCAGTTATTTCAGAGAAAAAAAGCAAAAATTTTTCTTATTTTGGGGCAAAAAGGCAGAAATTCCCATTATTTTGGGGCAAAAAGGCAGAAATTCACCTTATTTTGGGGTAAAATTGCAGAAATTTCACGGCAAAAAGACAGAAATTTCCCTTATTTTGGGTCAAAATTGCAGAAATTTCACTTATTTCAGGGTAATAAGTCAGAAATTTTATTTATTTTGGGGCAAAAATACAGAAATTACCTTTTTTTTGGGGGGAAAAATACAGAAATTCCATTTATTTAGATGCAAAAAGGCAGAAATTCCCCTTATATTGGAGCAAAAATTAAGAATTTTCCCTTTTTTTATAGCAAAAAGGTATGCATTCCCCTTATTTTCAGGCAAAAAAGGCAGAAATTCACCGAATTTTGGAGCAAAATTGCAGAAATTCCCCTAATTTTAGGGCAAAAGGCAGAAATTCTCTTTATTTTGGGGCAAAAATCAGAAATTCCCCTTACTTTCGGGCAAAATTCCAGAAATTTCCTTTATTTTGGGGCAAAATTACAGAAATTTATCTTATTTATGGGCAAAATTGCAGAATTTTCACTTATTTCAGGGAAAAAAGGCAGAAATTTTCTTTATTTTGGGGCAAAAAGGCACAAATTCCTAATATTTTGTGGCAAAAATGCTGAAATTCCCCTTATTTTGAGGTAAAAAGGCTGAAATTTCCCGTATTTGGGGGCAAAAAGGCAGAAATTTTTTTTATTTTGGGGCAAAATAGCAGGAATTTACTTTATTTTGGGGCAAATTGCAGAAATTTCACTTATTTCAGGGTAATAAGTCAAAAATTTTCCTTATTTTATGGCAAAAAAGACAGAAATTCTCTTTGTTTTTGGGGAAAAAGTCAGAAATTCCCCTTATTTTCGGGGAAAAGGGCAGAAATTCCCCGTATTTTGGAGCAAAATTTCAGAAAATCCCCTAATTGTGGGGCAAAAAGGCAGAAATTCTCTATATGTTAAGGTAAAAATACAGAAATTCTTTTTATTTGGGGGCAAAACTCAGAAATTCCACTTATTTAGAGGAAAAATGGCAGAAATTCCTCTTATTTTGGAGCAAAAATGAAGAAATTTCCCTTTTTTATGGCAAAAAGGTATGCATTCTCTTTATTTTCGGGCAAAAAGGCAGAAATTCCCTGTATTTTGGAGCAAAATTGCAGAAATTCCCCTAATTTTGGGGCAAAAGGCAGAAATTCCCCTTATTTTTGGGTAAAATTGCAGAAATTTCAAATATTTCAGGGCAAAATGGCAGAAATTCCCCTTATTTTGGGGCAAAAAGATGAAATCCATAATTTTTGGCTAAAATTGAAGAAATTTCACTCATTTCGGGACAAAAAGGCAAAAATTCCACTTAATTTCGGGCAAAAAGGCAGAAATTCCCTTTATTTTGGAGCAAAATTGCAGAAATTCCCTTAATATTGGTGCAAAAATGCAGAAATTCCCTTTATTTTGGGGCAAAAAGGCAGAAATTCTCCATATTTTGGTGCAAAAAGGCTGAAATTCCCCTTATTTTGAGGTAAAATGCTGAAATTCCCCATATTTGGGGCAAAAGGCAGAAATTCCCCTCATTTTGGGGCAAAAAGGCACAAATTTCCCTTATTTTCAGGCAAAATTGCTGAAATTTCATTTATTTCAGAGTAAAAAGTCAGAAATTCCCCTTATTTTGAAGCAAAAAGCAGAAATTTCTTTTATTATGGTACAAAATTGAAGAAATTTTCCTTATTTTGGAACAAAAAGGCAGAAATTCCCCATATTTTGGGGCAAAAGGCAGAAATTCTTCTTATTTTGAGGTAAAATGCAGAAATTCCCCTTATTTAGAGGTAAAATGAAGAAATTCTGCAAATATTGGGGGAAAATGGAGAAATTTTTTTTATTTTGGTGCTAAAAGGCAGAAATTTGCCATATTTTGAAGCAAAATTGCAGAAATTCTCATAATTTTCAGGCAAAAAGTCAGGAATTCTTCTTATTTTGGGGCAAAAAGACAGAAAATCTCCTTTTTTAGGGGGCAAAAAGTCAGAAATTCCCCTTATTTTGGGGTAAAATTGCAGAAATTTCACTTATTTCAGAAAAATGCAGAAATTTCTTATTTTGGGGCAAAAAGGCAGAAATTTCTATTATTTTGGTACAAAATTGCAGAATTTTTTCTTATTTTGGGACAAAAAGGCAGAAATTCCCCATATTTTGAGGCAAAAAGGCTGAAATTCCCCTTATTTTCGGGCAAAAATCAGAAATTCCCCTTATGTTGGGGCAAAAAGACAGAAATTTCGTTTATTATTGGGGAAAAGGCAGAAATTGCACTTATTTTGAGAAAAAGGCGGAAAATTTCCTTATTTTCTGGCAAAAATGAAGAAATTTCCTTTTTTTATGGCAAAAAGGTATACATTCCCTATATTTTTGGGCAAAAAGTCAGATAATCTCTGTATTTTGGAGCAAAATTGCAGAAATGCCCCTAATATTGGGGCAAAAAGGCAGAAATTCCCTATATGTTGGGGCAAAAAGAAAGAAATTCTTTTTATTTTGGGGCAAAACTCAGAAATTCCACTTATTTAGAGGCAAAATGGCACAAATTCCTCTTATTTTGGAGCAAAAATAAAAAAATTTCCCTTTTTTATGGCAAAAGGTAAGCATTCTTCTTATTTTCAGGCAAAGAGGCAGAAATTCCTTGTATTTTGGAGCAAAATTGCAGAAATTCCCCTAATTTTGGGGCAAAAGGCAGAAATTCCCCTTATTTTGGGGTAAAATTGCAGAAATTTCAAATATTTCAGGCAAAATGGCAGAAATTCCCCTTATTTTGGGGCAAAAAGATGAAATCCATAATTTTTGGTTAAAATTGAAGAAATTACACTTATTTCGATACAAAAAGGCAGAAATTCCACTTAATTTCGGGCAAAAAGGCAGAAATGACCTGTATTTGGGAGCAAAATTGCAGAAATTCCCCTAATATTGGTGCAAAAATGCAGAAATTCCCTTTATTTTGGGGCAAAAAGGCAGAAATTCTTCATATTTTGGTGCAAAAAGGCTGAAATTCCCCTTATTTTGAGGGAAAATGCTGAAATTCCCCATATTTTTGGGCAAAAGGCAGAAATTCCCCTCATTTTTGGGCAAAAAGGCACAAATTTCCCTTATTTTCGGGCAAAATTGCAGAAATTTCATTTATTTCAGGGTAAAAAGTCAGAAATTCCCCTTATTTTGGGGGAAAAAGCAGAAATTTCTTTTATTATGGTACAAAATTGAATAAATTTTCCTTATTTTGGAACAAAAAGGCAGAAATTCCCCATATTTTGGGGCAAAAGGCAGAAATTCTTCTTATATTGAGGAAAATGCAGAAATTCCCCATATTTTAAAGCAAAATTGCAGAAATTCTCATAATTTTCAGGCAAAAAGGCAGAAATTCTCCTTATTTTGAGGCAAAAAGACAGAAAATCTTCTTTTTTAGGAGGCAAAAAGTCAGAAATTCCCCTTATTTTGGGGCAAAATTGCAGACATTTCCTTTACATTTGGACAAAATTGCAGAAATTTCCCTTATTTTGGAGCAAAATTGCAGAAATTTCACTTATTTCAGAAAAAATGCAGAAATTTTCTTATTTTGTGGCAAAAAGGCAGAAATTTCTATTATTTTAGTACAAAATTGCAGAAATTTTTCTTATTTTGGGGCAAAAAGGCAGAAATTCCCCATATTTTGGGGCAAAAAGGCTGAAATTCCCCTTATTTTCGGGCAAAAATCAGAAATTCCCCTTATGTTGGGGCAAAAAGAAAGAAATTTCGTTTATTTTTTGGAAAAGGCAGAAATTGCACTTATTTTGAATCAAAAAGGCGGAAAATTTCCTTATTTTCGGGCAAAAATGAAGAAATTTATTTTTTTATGGCAAAAAGGTATACATTCCCTTTATTTTCGGGCAAAAAGGCAGAAATTCCCCGTATTTTGGAGCAAAATTGCAGAAATTCCCCTAATTGTGGGGCAAAAAGGCAGAAATTCCCTATATGTTGGGGCAAAAAGACAGAAATTCTCTTTATTTTAGGGCAAAACTCAGAAATTTCACTTATTTTAGGGCAAAATTGCAGAAATTTCAGTTATTTCAGAGAAAAGATGCAAAAATTTTTTTTATTTTGGGGCAAAAAGGCAGAAATTCCCCTTATTTTGGGGTAAAATTTCAGAAATTTCACATATTATAGGGCAAAAAGGCAGAAATTTTCCTTATTTTGGGGCAAAATTGCAGAAATTTCACTTATTTCAGGGTAATAAATCATAAATTTTCCTTATTTTGGGGCAAAAAAGACAGAAATTCCCTTTGTTTTCGAGGAAAAAGACAGAAATTCCACTTATTTAGAGGCAAAAAGGCAGAAATTCCCCTTATTTTGGAGCAAAAATGAAGAAATTTCCCTTTTTTATGGCAAAAAAGTATGCATTCCCCTTATGTTCGGGCAAAAAGTCAGAAATTCCCCGTATTTTGGAGTAAAAATGCAGAAATTCGCCTAATTTTGGGGAAAAAGGCAGAAATTCCCCTTATTTTGGGGTAAAATTGCAGAAATTTCAAATATTTCAGGGCAAAATGGCAGAAATTCCCCTTATTTTGGGGCTAAAAGATGAAATCCATAATTTTGGCTAAAATGGAGGAACTTTCACTTATTTCGGGACAAAAAGGCAGAAATTCCACTTAATTTCGGGCAAAAAGGCAGAAATGACCCGTATTTTGGAGCAAAATTGCAGAAATTCCTTTAATATTGGTGCAAAAATGCAGAAATTCCCTTTATTTTGGGGCAAAAAAGCAGAAATTCTCCATATTTTGGTGCAAAAAGGCTGAAATTCCCCTTATTTTGAGGTAAAATGCTAAAATTTCCCATATTTTGGGGCAAAAGGCAGAAATTCCCCTCATTTTGGGGCAAAAAGGCACAAATTTCCCTTATTTTTGGGCAAAATTGGAGAAATTTCATTTATTTCAGGGTAAACAGTCAGAAATTCCCCTTATTTTGGGGCAAAAAGCAGAAATTTCTTTTATTATGGTACAAAATTGAAGAAATTTTCCTCATTTTGGAACAAAAAGGCAGAAATTCCCCATATTTTGGGGCAAAAGGCAGAAATTCTTCTTATTTTGAGGTAAAATGCAGAAATTCCCCTTATTTAAAGGTAAAATGCAGAAATTCCCCAAATATTCGGCGGAAATGCAGAAATTCCCTTTATTTTGGGGCTAAAAAGCAGAAATTCCCCGTATTTTGAAGCAAAATTGCAGAAATTCTCATCATTTTCAGGCAAAAAGGCAGAAATTCTCCTTATTTTGTGGCAAAAAGACAGAAAATCTCCTTTTTTCGGGGGCAAAAAGTCAGAAATTCCCCTTATTTTGGGGCAAAATTGCAGAAATTTATTTTACATTTGGGCAAAATTGCAGAAATTTCCCTTATTTTGGGTCTAAATTGCAGAAAGTTCACTTATATCAGAAAAAATGCAGAAATTTTATTATTTTGGGGCAAAAGGCAGAAATTTCTATTATTTTGTTACAAAATTGCAGAAATTTGTCTTATTTTGGGGCAAAAGGCAGAAATTCCCCATATTTTGTGGAAAAAAGGCTCAAATTCCCCTTATTTTCGGGCAAAAAGTCAGAAATTCCTCTTATGTTGGAGAAAAAAGACAGAAATTTCGTTTATTTTTGGGAAAAAGGCAGAAATTGCACTTATTTTGAGTCAAAAAGGCGGAAAATTTCCTTATTTTCGGGCAAAAATGAAGAAATTTCCCTTTTTTATGGCAAAAAGGTATACATTCCCTTTATTTTCGGGCAAAAAGGCAGAAATTCTCCATATTTTGGAGCACAATTGCAGAAATTCCCCTAATTGTGGGGCAAAAAGGCAGTAATTCCCCATATTTTTGGGCAAAAAGACAGAAATTCTCCTTATTTTGGGGCAAAACTCAGAAATTTCACTTGTTTTAGGGCAAAATTGCAGAAATTTCAGTTATTTCAGAGAATAAAAGCAAAAATTTTTCTTATTTTGGGGCAAAAATGCAGAAATTCCCATTATTTTGGGGCAAAAAGGCAGAAATTCACCTAATTTTGGGGTAAATTTGCAGAAATTTCACATATTTCAGGGCAAAAAGGCAGAAATTTACCTTATTTTGGGGCAAAATTGCAGAAATTTCACTTATTTCAGGGTAATAAGTCAGAAATTTTCTATATTTCGGGGCAAAAAAGAAAGAAATTACCTTTTTTTGGGGGGAAAAAGACAGAAATTCCACTTATTTTCAGGCAAAAAGGCAGAAATTCCCCTTTTTTTGGAGCAAAAATGAAGAAATTTCGCTTTTTCATGGCAAAAAGGTATGCATTCCCCTTATTTTCGGGCAAAAGCAGAAATTCCCCGTATTTGGAACAAATTTGCAGAAAATCCCCTAATTTTGGGGCAAAAGGCAGAAATTCCCTTTATTTTGGGCCAAAAATCAGAAATTCCCCTTACTTTTGGGCAAAATTGCAGAAATTTCACTTATTTAGGGGCAAAATTGCAGAATTTTAACTTATTTCAGGGAAAAAAGCAAAATTTTTTTTTATTTTGGGGCAAATAGGCAGAAATTCCTAATATTTTGTGGCAAAAATGCAGAAATTTCCCTTTTTTTGAGGTATAAAGGCTGAAATTTAACTTATTTGGGGGCAAAAAGGCAGAAATTTTTTTTATTTTGGGGCAAAATTGCAGGAATTTACTTTATTTTGGGGCAAAATTGCAGAAATTTCACTTATTTCAGGGTAATAAGTCAGAAATTTTCCTTAATTTGTGGCAAAAAAGACAGAAATGCCCTTTGTTTTGGGGGAAAAAGACAGAAATTACACTTATTTAGAGGCAAAAAGGCAGAACTTCCACTTATTTTGGAGCAAAAATGAAAAAATTTTTCTTTTTTATGGCAAAAAGGTATGCATTCCCCTTATTTTCGGACAAAAAGGCAGAAATTCCCCGTATTTTGAAGCAAAATTGCAGAAATTCCCCTAATTTGGGGGCAAAAAGGCAGAAATTCTCTATATTTTGGGGCAAAAGGACAGAAATTCTTTTTATTTTGGGGCAAAACTCAGAAATTCCACTTATTTAGAGGCAAAATGGCAGAAATTCCTCTTATTTTGGAGCAAAAATGAAGAAATTTCCCTTTTTTATGGCAAAAAGTTATGCATTCCCCTTATTTTCGGGCAAAAAGGCAGAAATTCCCCGTATTTTGGAGCAAAATTGCAGAAATTCCCCTAATTTTGGGGCAAAAGGCAGAAATTCCCCTTATTTTGGGGTAAAGTTGCAGAAATTTCAAATATTCAGGGCAAAATGGCAGAAATTCCCCTTATTTTGGGGCAAAGAGATGAAATCCATAATTTTTGGCTAAAATTGAAGAAATTTCACTTATTTCGGGACAAAAAGGCAGAAATTCCACTTAATTTCGGGCAAAAAGGCAGAAATGACCCGTATTTTGGAGCAAAATTGCAGAAATTCCCCTAATATTGGTGCAAAAATGCAGAAATTCCCTTTATTTTGGGGCAAAAAGGCAGAATTTCTCCATATTTTGGTGCAAAAAGGCTAAAATTTCCTTTATTTTGAGGTAAAATCCTAAAATTCCCCATAATTTGGGGCAAAAGGCAGAAATTCCCCTCATTTTGGGGCAAAAAGGCACAAATTTACCTAATGTTCGGGCAAAATTGCAGAAATTTCATTTATTTCAGGGTAAAATGTCAGAAATTCCCCTTATTTTGGGGCAAAAAACAGAAATTTCTTTTTTTATGGTACAAAATTGAAGATATTTTCCTTATTTTAGAACAAAAAGGCAGAAATTCCCCATATTTTGGGGCAAAAGGCAGAAATTCTTTTTATTTTGAGGTAAAATGCAGAAATTCCCCTTATTTAGAGGTAAAATGCAGAAATTCCCCAAATATTGGGGGAAAATGCAGAAATTCCCTTTATTTTGTGCCTAAAAGGCAGAAATTCCCTGTATTTTGAAGCAAAATTGCAGAAATTTTCTTTACATTGGGGCAAAATTGCAGAAATTTCCCTTATTTTGGAGAAAAATTGCAAAAATTTCACTTATTTCAGAAAAAATGAAGAAATTTTCTTATTTTGGTGCCAAAAGGCAGAAATTTCTACTATTTTGGTACAAAATTGCAGAAATTTTTCTTCTTTGATGCCAAAAAGGCAGAAATTCCCCATATTTTGGGGCAAAAAAGCAGAAATACCCCTTATTTTGAGGTTAAAAGGCTGAAATTCCCCTTATTTTCGGGCAAAAAGTCAGAAATTCCCCTTATGTTTGGGCAAAAATACAGAAATTTCGTTTATTGTTTGGGAAAAGGCAGAAATTGCACTTATTTTGAGTCAAAAAGGTGGAAAATTTCCTTATTTTCTGGCAAAAATGAAGAAATTTCACTTTTTTATGGCAAAAAGGTGTACATTCTCTTTATTTTTGGGCAAAAAGGCAGAAATTCCCCGTATTTTCGAGCAAAATTGCAGAAATTCCCATAATTGTGGGGCAAAAAGGCAGAAATTCCCTATATGTTTGGGCAAAAACAGAAATTCTCCTTATTTTGGGGCAAAACTCAGAAATTTCAATTATTTTAGGGCAAAATTGCAGAAATTTCAGTTATTTCAGAGAAAAAAAGCAAAAATTTTTCTTATTTTGGGGCAAAAAGGCAGAAATTCCCATTATTTTGGGGCAAAATCAGAAATTCACCTTATTTTTGGGTAAAATTGCAGAAATTTCACATATTATAGGGCAAAAAGGCAGAAATTTCCCTTATTTTGGGGTAAAATTGCAGAAATTTCACTTATTTCAGGGTAATAAGTCAGAAATTTTCATTATTTTGGGGCAAAAAAGACAGAAATTCCCTTCTTTTTGGGGGAAAAAGACAGAAATTCCACTTATTTACAGGCTAAAAAGCAGAAATTCCCCTTATTTTGAAGCAAAAATGAAGAAATTTCTCTTTTTTATGGCAAAAAGGTATGCATTCCCCTTATTTTCGGGCAAAAAGGAAGAAATTCCCTGTATTTTGGAGCAAAATTGCAGAAATTCCACTAATTTTGAGGCAAAAGGCAGAAATTCCCTTTATTTTGGGGCAAAAATCAGAAATTCCCCTTACTTTGGGGCAAAATTCCAGAAATTTCCTTTATTTTGGGGCAAAATTGCAGGAATTTACATTATTTTGGGGCAAAATTGCAGAAATTTCCCTTATTTCGGGCAAAATTACAGAAATTTCACTTATTTTCAGGTAAAAAGGCTGAAATTTCCTTTATTTTGGGGAAAAAGAGAGAAATTTCCCTTATTTTGTGGCAAAATTGCTGAAATTTTCCTTATTTTGGGGCAAAAAGGCAGAAATTCTTTATATTTTGTGGCACAAAGGCAGAAATTTCCCTTATTTTGAGGTAATAAGGCTGAAATTCTTTTTATTTTTGGGAAAAAGGCAGAAATTCCCCTTATTTTGGGGTAAAATTGCAGAAATTTCAAATATTTCAGGGCAAAAAGGCAGAAATTTCCCTTATTTTGGGGTAACATTGCAGAAATTTCAAATATTTCAGGGCAAAATGGCAGAAATTCCCCTTATTTTGGGGCAAAATTATGAAATCCATAATTTTTGGCTAAAATTGAGGAAATTTCACTTATATCGGGACAAAAAGGCAGAATTTTCACTTAATTTCGGCCAAAAAGGCAGAAATTCCCCGTATTTTGGAGCAAAATTGCAGAAATTCCCCTAATTTTGGGGCAAAAGGCAGAAATTCCCTTTTTTTTGGGGCAAAAATCAGAAATTCCCCTTACTTTGGGGCAAAATTCCAGAAATTTTCTTTATTTTGGGGCAAAATTGCAGGAATTTACATTATTTTGGGGCAAAATTGCAGAAATTTCCCTTATTTCGGGCAAAATTACAGAAATTTCACTTATTTTCAGGTAAAAAGGTTGAAATTTCCTTTATTTTGGGGAAAAAAGGAGAAATTTCCCTTATTTTGGGGCAAAATTGCAGAAATTTTCCTTATTTTGGGCTAAAAGGCAGAAATTCTTTATATTTTGTGGCAAATAGGCAGAAATTTCCCTTATTTTGAGGTAATAAGGCTAAAATTCCTTTTATTTTGGGGGAAAAATGCAGAAATTCCCCTTATTTTGGGGTAAAATTGCAGAAATTTCAAATATTTCAGGGCAAAATGGCAGAAATTCCCCTTATTTTGGGGCAAAAATATGAAATCCATAATTTTTGGCTAAAATTGAGGAAATTTCACTTATTTCGGGACAAAAAGGCAGAATTTCCACTTAATTTTGGCCAAAAAGGCAGAAATGACCCGTATTTTGGAGCAAAATTGCAGAAATTCCCTTAATATTGTTGCAAAAATGCAGAAATTCCCTTTATTTTGGGGCAAAAAAGCAGAAATTCTCCATATTTTGGTGCAAAAAGGCTGAAATTCCCCTTATTTTGAGGTAAAATCCTAAAATTCCCCATATTTTGGGGCAAAAGGCAGAAATTCCCCTCATTTTGGGACAAAAAGGCACAAATTTCCCATATTTTCGGGCAAAATTGCAGAAATTTCATTTATTTCAGGGTAAAAAGTCAGAAATTCCCCTTATTTTGGGGCAAAAAGCAGAAATTTTTTTGATTATGGTACAAAATTGAAGAAATTTTACTTATTTTGAAAAAAAAAGGCAGAAATTCCCCATATTTTGGGGCAAAAGGCAGAAATTCTTCTTATTTTGAGGTAAAATGCAGAAATTCCCCTTATTTAGAGGTAAAATGCTGAAATTCCCCAAATATTGGGCGGAAATGCAGAAATTCCCTTTATTTTGGGGCCAAAAAGCAGAAATTCCCCGTATTTTGAAGCAAAATTGCTGAAATTCTCATAATTTTTAGGCAAAAAGGCAGAAATTCTCCTTATTTTGGGGCAAAAAGACAGAAAATCTCCTTTTTTCGGGGGCAAAAAGTCAGAAATTCCCCTTATTTTGGGGCAAAATTGCAGAAATTTCCTTTACATTTGGGTAAAATTGCAGAAATTTCCTTTATTTTGGGTCAAATTGCAGAAATTTCACTTATATCAGAAAAAATGCAGAAATTTTCTTATTTTGGGGCAAAAAGGCAGAAATTTCTATTATTTTGTTACAAAATTGCAGAAATTTTTCTTATTTTGGGGCAAAAAGGCAGAAATTCCCCATATTTTGGGGCCAAAAGGGTGAAATTCCCTTTATTTTCGGGCCAAAAGTCAGAAATTTCCCTTATGTTGGGGAAAAAAATCAGAAATTTCGTTTATTTTTGGGGAAAAGGCAAAAATGCACTTATTTTGAGTCAAAAAGGCAGAAAATTTCCTTATTTTCGGGCAAAAATAAAGAAATTTCCATTTTTTATGGCAAAAAGTAATACATTCCCTTTATTTTCGGGCAAAAAAGCAGAAATTCTCCGTATTTTGGAGCAAAATTGCAGAAATTCCCCTAATATTGGTGCAAAAATACAGAAATTCCCTTTATTTTTGGGCAAAAAAGCAGAAATTCTCCATATTTTGGTGCAAAAAGGCTGAAATTCCCCTTCTTTTGAGGTAAAATGCTAAAATTCCCCATACTTTGGGGCAAATTGGCAGAAATTCCCCATATGTTGGGGCAAAAAGACAGAAATTCTCCTTATTTTGGGGCAAAACTCAGAAATTTCACTTGTTTTACGGCAAAATTGCAGAAATTTCAGTTATTTCAGAGAAAAAAAGCAAAAATTTTTTCTTATTTTGGGGCAAAAATGCAGAAATTCCCCTTATTTTGGAGCAAAAATGCAGAAATTCACCTAATTTTGGGGTAAATTTGCAGAAATTTCACATATGTCAGGGCAAAAAGGCAGCAATTTCCCTAATTTTGGGGCAAAATTGCAGAAATTTCACTTATTTAAGGGTAATAAGTCAGAAATTTTCTTTATTTCGGGGCAAAAAAGACAGAAATTACCTATTTTTGGGGGGAAAAAGACAGAAATTCCAATTATTTTGAGGCAAAAAGGCAGAAATTCCCCTTATTTTGGAGCAAAAATGAAGAAATTTCGCTTTTTCATGGCAAAAAGTTATGCATTCCCCTTATTTTCGGGCAAAAAGGCAGAAATTCCCCTCATTTTGGGACAAAAAGGCACAAATTTCCCATATTTTCGGGCAAAATTGCAGAAATTTCATTTATTTCAGGGTAAAAAGTCAGAAATTCCCCTTATTTTGGGGCAAAAAGCAGAAATTTCTTTGATTATTGTACAAAATTGAAGAAATTTTCCTTATTTTGAAACAAAAAGGCAGAAATTCCCCATATTTTGGGGCAAAAGGCAGAAATTCTTCTTATTTTGAGGTAAAATGCAGAAATTCCCCTTATTTAGAGGTAAAATGCTGAAATTCCCCAAATATTGGGCAGAAATGCAGAAATTCCCTTTATTTTGGGGCCAAAAAGCAGAAATTCCCTGTATTTTGAAGCAAAATTGCTGAAATTCTCATAATTTTTAGGCAAAAAGACAGAAAATCTCCTTTTTTCGGGGGCAAAAAGTCAGAAATTCCACTTATTTTGGGGCAAAATTGCAGAAATTTCCTTTACATTTGGGCAAAATTGCAGAAATTTCCCTTATTTTGGGTCAAAATTGCAGAAATTTCACTTATATCAGAAAAAATGCAGAAATTTTATTATTTTGGGGCAAAAAGGCAGAAATTTCTATTATTTTGTTACAAAATTGCAGAAATTTTTCTTATTTTGGGGCAAAAAGGCAGAAATTCCCCATATTTTGGGGCCAAAAGGCTGAAATTCCCTTTATTTTCGGGCAAAATGTCAGAAATTTCCCTTATGTTGGGAAAAAAAATCAGAAATTTCATTTATTTTTGGGGAAAAGGCAAAAATGCACTTATTTCGAGTCATAAAGGCAGAAAATTTCTTTATTTTCGGGCAAAAATAAAGAAATTTCCCTTTTTTATGGCAAAAAGGTATACATTCCCTTTATTTTCGGGCAAAAAAGCAGAAATTCTCCGTATTTTGGAGCAAAATTGCAGAAATTCCCCTAATATTGGTGCAAAAATACAGAAATTCCCTCTATTTTTGGGCAAAAAATCAGAAATTCTCCATATTTTGGTGCAAAAAGGCTGAAATTCTCCTTCTTTTGAGGTAAAATGCTAAAATTCCCCAGATTTTGGGGCAAATTGGCAGAAATTCCCCATATGTTGGGGTAAAAAGACAGAAATTCTCCTTATTTTGGGGCAAAACTCAGAAATTTTACTTGTTTTACGGCAAAATTGCAGAAATTTCAGTTATTTCAGAGAAGAAAAGCAAAAATTTTTTCTTATTTTGGGGCAAAAATGCAGAAATTCTCCTTATTTTGGAGCAAAAAGGCAGAAATTCACCTAATTTTGGGGTAAATTTGCAGAAATTTCACATATGTCAGGGCAAAAAGGCAGAAATTTCCCTTATTTTAGGGCAAAATTGCAGAAATTTCACTTATTTAAGGGTAATAAGTCAGAAATTTTCTTTATTTCGGGGCAAAAAAGACAGAAATTACCTATTTTTGGGGGGAAAAAGACAGAAATTCCACTTATTTTGAGGCAAAAAGGCAGAAATTCCCCTTATTTTGGAGCAAAAATGAAGAAATTTCGCTTTTTCATGGCAAAAAGTTATGCATTCCCCTTATTTTCGGGCAAAAAAGCAGAAATTCCCCGTATTTGGAACAAAATTGCAGAAATTACCCTAATTTTGGGGCAAAAGGCAGATATTCCCTTTATTTTAAGGCAAAAATCAGAAATTCCCCTTACTTTTGGGCAAAATTGCAGAAATTTCACAAATTTAGGGGCAAAATTGCGGAAATTTCACTTATTTCAGGGAAAAAAGCAGAAATTTTCCTTATTTTGGGGCAAAAATGCAGAAATTTTCCTTATTTTGAGGTATAAAGGCTGAAATTTCCCTTATTTGGGGGCAAAAAGGCAGAAATTTTTTTTATTTTGGGGCAAAAGTGCAGGAATTTACCTTATTTAGGGGCAAAATTGCATAAATTTCACTTATTTCAGTGTAATAAGTCAGAAAATTTCCTTAATTTGTGGCAAAAAAGACAGAAATTCCCTTTGTTTGAGGGAAAAAGACAGAAATTCCACTTCTTTAGAGGCAAAAAGGCAGAAATTCCCCTTATTTTGGAGCAAAAATGAAGAAATTTTCCTTTTTTATTGCAAAAAGGTATGCATTCCCATTATTTTCTGTCAAAAAGGCAGAAATTCCCCTTATTTTGGAACAAAATTGCAGAAATTGCCCTAATTTTGGGACAAAAGGCAGAAATTCCCTTTATTTTGGGGCAAAAATCAGAAATTCCCCTCATTTTGGGGCAAAAAGGCACAAATTTCCCTTATTTTCGGGCAAAATAGTAGAAATTTAATTTATTTCAAGGCAAAAATTCAGAAATTCCCATTATTTTGGGGCAAAAAGTAGAAATTTCTTTTATTATGGTACAAAATTGAAGAAATTTTCCTTATTTTGGAACAAAAATGCAGAAATTCCCCATATTTTGGGGCAAAATGCAGAAATTCTTCTTATTTTGAGGTAAAATGCAGAAATTTCCTTTATTTAGAGGTAAAATGCAGAAATTACCCAAATATTGGGGGAAAATGCAGAAATTCCTTTATTTTGGGGATAAAAGACAGAAATTCCCCGTATTTTGAAGCAAAATTGCAGAAATTCTCATAATTTTCTGGCAAAAAGTCAGAAATTCTCCTTATTTTGAAGCAAAAAGACAGAAAATTTCTTTTTTTTGGGAGCAAAAAGTCAGAAATTCCCCATATTTTGGGGCAAAATTGCAGAAATTTCCTTTACATTGTGGCAAAATTGCAGAAATTTCCCTTATTTTGGGGCAAAATTGCAGAAATTTCACTTATTTCAGGGTAATAAGTCAGAAATTCCCCTTATTTTGGGGCAAAAAAGACAGAAATTCCCTTTGTTTTGGGGGAAAAAGACAGAAATTCCACTTAGTTAGAGGCAAAAATGCAGAAATTCCCCTTATTTTGGAGCAAAAATGAAGAAATTTTCCTTTTTATGGCAAAAAGGTATGCATTCCCATTATTTTCGTGCAAAAAGGCAGAAATACCCCGTATTTTGGAGCAAAATTGCAGAAATTGCCCTAATTTTGGGGCAAAAGGCAGAAATTTCCTTTATTTTGGGGCAAAAATCAGAAATTCCCCTTATTTTGGGGCAAAATTCAAAAAATTTCCTTTATTTTGGGGCAAAATTGCAGGAATTTACCTTATTTTGGGGCAAAATTGCAGAAATTTCTTTTATTTGGGGCAAAATTGCATAAAATTCACTTATTTTCAAGTAAAAAGGCTGAAATTTCCTTTATTTTGGGGCAAAAAAGAGAAATTCCCCTTATTTTGGGGCAAAATTGCAGAAATTTCCCTTATTATGGAAAAATTGCAGAAATTTCCCTTATTTTAGGGCAAATTTGCAGAAATTTCACTTATTTCAGGGTAATAAGTCAGAAATTCCCGCTTATTTTGGGGCAAAAAATACAGAAATTCCCGTTGTTTTGGGGGAATAAGATAGAAATTCCACTTATTTAGAGGCAAAAAGGCAGAAATTCCCCTTATTTTGGGGCAAAATTGCAGAAATTTCCTTTACATTGGGGCAAAATTGCAGAAATTTCCCTTATTTTGGGGCAAAATTGCAGAAATTTCACTTATTTCAGGGTAATAAGTCAGAAATTCCCCTTATTTTGGGGCAAAAAAGACAAATATTCTCTTTGTTTTGGGGGAAAAAGACAGAAATTCCACTTAGTTAGAGGCAAAAATGCAGAAATTCCCCTTATTTTGGAGCAAAAATGAAGAAATTTTCCTTTTTATGGCAAAAAGGTATGCATTCCCATTATTTTCTGGCAAAAAGGCAGAAATTCCCCGTATTTTGGAGCAAAATTGCAGAAATTCCCCTAATTTTGGGGCAAAAGGCAGAAATTCCCTTTATTTTGGGACAAAATTCAGACATTCCCCTTATTTTGGGGCAAAATTCAAGAAATTTCCTTTATTTTGGGGTAAAATTGCAGGAATTTACCTTATTTTGGGGCAAAATTGCAGAAATTTGCTTAATTTGGGGCAAAATTGCATAAAATTCACTTATTTTCAGGTAAAAATGCTGAAATTTTCTTTATTTTGGGGCAAAAAAAGAGAAATTCCCGTTATTTTGTGGCATAATTGCAGAAATTTCCCTTGTTATGGGAAAAAATTGCAGAAATTTCCCTTATTTTAGGACAAAATTGCAGATATTTCACTTATTTCAGAGAAATAAAGCAAAAATTTTTTCTTATTTTGGGGCAAAAAGGTAGAAAATCTCATTATTTTAGGGCAAAAAGGCAGAAATTCACCTTATTTTGCAGAAAAATTGCAGAAATTTCACATATTTCAGGGCAAAAAGGCAGAAATATCCCTTTTTTGGGGCAAAATTGCAGAAATTTCACTTATTTCAGGGTAATAAGTCAGAAATTCCCCCTTATTTTGGGGCTAAAAATACAGAAATTCCCGTTGTTTTGGGGAAAAAAGAGAGAAATTCCACTTATTTAGAGTCAAAAAGGGAGAAATTCCCCTTATTTTGGAGCAAATATGAAGAAATTTCCCATTTTTATGGCAAAAAGATATGCATTTCCCTTATTTTTGGGAAAAAAGGCAGAAATTCTTCGTATTTTGGAGCAAAATTGCAGAAATTCCCCTAATTCTGGGGCAAAAGGCAGAAATTCTCTATATGTTGGGGCAAAATAACAGAAATTCTCCTTATTTTGGGGCAAAACTCAGAAATTCCACTTCTTTTGGGGCAAAATTCCAGAAATTTCCTTATTTTTGGGGCAAAATTGCAGAAATTTCACTTATTTTGGGGCAAAATTGCAGAAATTTCACTTATTTCAGGGAAAAAAGTCAGAAATTTTCCTTATTTTGGGGCAAAATAACAGAAATTCCTAATATTTTGTGGCAAAAATGCAGAAATTCCTCTTTTTGAGGTAAAAAGGCTGAATTCCCCTTATTTGGGGGCAAAAAGGCAGAAATTTCCCTTATTTTGGGGCAAAATTGCAGAAATTTCACTTATTTCAGGGTAATGAGTCAGAAATTCCTCTTATTTTGGGGCAAAAAAGAGAGAAATTCCCTTTGTTTTGTGGGAAAAAGACAGAAATTCCACTTATTTAGAGGCAAAAATGCAGAAATTCCCCTTATTTTGGAGCAAAAATGAAGAAATTTCATTTTTTATGGCAAAAAGGTATGCATTCCCATTATTTTCAGGCAAAAACGCAGAAATTCCCTGTATTTTGGAGCAAAAAGGCAGAAATTCCCCGTATTTTGGAGCAAAATTGCAGAAAATCCCCTAATTTTGGGGCAAAAATCAGAAACTTAATTTTGGGGCAAAATTCAAAAAATTCCCTTTATTTTGGGGCAAAATTGGAGGAATTTACCTTATTTTTGGGCAAAATTGCAGAAATTTCCCTTATTTGGGGCAAAATTGCAGAAATTTCACTTATTTTCAGGAATAAGGGTTGATATATCCTTTATTTTTGGGCAAAAAGTGAGAAATTTCTCTTATTTTGTGGCAAAATTGCAAAAATTTCTCTCATTATGGGGAAAAATTGCAAAAATTTTCTTTATTTTAGAACAAAATTGCAGAAATTTCACTTATTTCAGAGAAAAAAAGCAAAAATTTTTCTTATTTTGGGGCAAAAAGGCAGAAATTCCCATTATTTTGGGGCAAAAAGGCAGAAATTCGACTTATTTTGGGGTAAAATTGCAGAAATTCCCCTAATTTAGGGGCAAAAGGCAGAAATTCCCTTTATTTTGGGGCAAAAATCATAAATTCCCCTTATTTTGGGGCAAAATTCAAGAAATTTCCTTTAATTTGGGGCAAAATTGCAGGAATTTACCTTATTTTGGGGCAAAATTGCAGAAATTTTTCTCATTTGGGGCAAAATTGCAGAAACTTCAATTATTTTCAGGTAAAAAGGCTGAAATTTCTTTTATTTTGGGGCAAAAAGGGAGAAATTCCCCTTATTTTGGGGCAAAATTGCAGAAATTTTCCTTATTTTAGGGTAAAATTGCAGAAATTTCACTTATTTCAGAGAAAAAATGAAAAAATTTTTCTTATTTTGGGGCAAAAAGACAGAAATTCCCATTATTTTGGGGCAAAAAGGCAGAAATTCGACTTATTTTGGGGTAAAATTGCAGAAATTTCACATATTTCAGGACAAAAAGGCAGAAATTTCCCTTATTTTGGGGCAAAATTGCAGAAATTTCACTTATTTCATGGTAATAAGTCAGAAATTCCTTTTATTTTGGGGCAAAAAAGACAAAAAATCCTTTTGTTTTGGAGGAAAAAGACAGAAATTCCACTTATTTAGAGGCAAAAAGGCAGAAATTCCCATTATTTTGGAGCAAAAATGAAAAAATTTCCCTTTTTTATGGCAAAAAGTTATGCATTCCCCTAATTTTCGGGCAAAAAACAGAAATTCCCCGTATTTTGGAGCAAAATTGCAGAAATTCCCGTAATTGTTGGGCAAAAATGCAGAAATTCGTAATATGTTGGGGCAAAAAGACAGAAATTCTCCTTATTTAAAGGCATAATTCAGAAATTCCACTTATTTTGGGGAAAAAATCCAAAATTTCTCTTATTTTGGGGCAAAATTGCACAAATTTCACTTATTTCAGGGAAAAAAGGCAGAAATTTTCCTTATTTTGGGGCAAAAATGTAGAAATTCTTAATATTTTGTGGCAAAAATGCAGAAATTCCATTTATTTTGGGGCAAAAAAGCAGAAATTCTCCATATTTTGGTGCAAAACTGCTGAAATTCCCCTTATTTTGAGGTAAAATGGTGAAATTCCACATATTTTGGGGCAAAGGCAGAAATTCCTTTTATTTTGAAGCAAAAAGGCACAAATTTCCCTTATTTTCGGGCAAAATAGTAGAAATTTCATTTATTTCAAGGCAAAAATTCAGAAATTCCCATTATTTTGGGGCAAAAAGTAGAAATTTCTTTTATTATGGTACAAAATTGAAGAAATTTTCCTTATTTTGGAACCAAAAGGCAGAAATTCCCCATATTTTGGGGCAAAAGGCAGAAATTCTTCTTATTTTGAGGTAAAATGCAGAAATTCCATTTATTTAGAGGTAAAATGCAGAAATTACCCAAATATTGGGGGAAAATGCAGAAATTCCTTTATTTTGGGGATAAAAGGCAGAAATTCCCCATATTTTGAAGCAAAATTGCAGAAATTCTCATAATTTTCTGGCAAAAAGTCAGAAATTCTCCTTATTTTGGAGCAAAAAGACAGAAAATTTCCTTTTTTCGGGAGCAAAAAGTCAGAAATTCCCCTTATTTTGGGGCAAAATTGCAGAAATTTCCTTTACATTTGAGCAAAATTGCAGAAATTTCTTTTATTTTGGGCAAAATTGCAAAAATTTCACTTATTACAGAAAAAAGGTAGAAATTTTCTTATTTTGTGGCAAAATGGAAGAAATTCCCCTTATTTTGAGGTAAAAAGGCTAAAATTTCCCTTATTTTCGGGCAAAAAGTCAGAAATTCCCCTTATTTTGGGGCAAAAATACAGAAATTTCGTTTATTTTTGGTGAAAAGGCAAAAATTTCACTTATTTTACGGCAAAGTGGCAGAAATTCCCCTTATTTTCGGCGAAAAAGGCAGAAAATCCCCGTATTTTGGAGCAAAATTGCAGAAATTCACTTATTTTGTGGTAAAAAATACAGTAATTTTCTTTATTTTGGGGCAAAAAGGCAGATATTCTTCTTATTTGGGGGCAAAAGGCAGAAATTCCTCTTATTTTAGGGCCAAATTGCAGAAATTTCCCTTATTTGTGGTCAAAAAACAGAAATTCCCATTATTTTGAGGCAAAATTGCAGAAATTTCCCATATTATGGGGAAAAAATTGCAGAAATTTCCCTTATTTTATTGCAAAATTGCAGAAATTTCACTTATTTCAGAGAAAAAAAGCAAAAATTTTTCTTATTTTGGGGCAAAAAGGCAGAAAATCCCATTATTTTGGGGCAAAAAGGCAGAAATTCACCATATTTTGGGTTAAAATTGCAGATATTTCACATATTTCAGGGCAAAAAGGCAGAAATTTTCCTTATTAGGGGGAAAATTGCAGAAATTTCACTTATTTCAGAATAATAAGTCAGAAATTTTCCTTATTTTTGGGCAAAAAAGACAGAAATTCCCTTAGTTTTGGGGGAAAAAGACAGAAATTCCACTTATTTAGAGGCAAAAAGGCAGAAATTCCCCTTATTTTGGAGCAAAAATGAAGACATTTCCCTTTTTTATGGCAAAAAAGTATGCATTCCCCTTATTTTCGGGCAAAAAGGCAGAAATTCCCCGTATTTTGGAGCAAAAGTGCAGAAAATCTCCTAATTGTGGGGCAAAAGGCAGAAATTCTCTATATGTTGGGGCAAAATACAGAAATTCTTATTATTTTGGGGCAAAACTCAGAAATTCCACTTATTTAGAGGCAAAATGGCAGAAATTCCTTTTATTTTGGAGCAACAATGAAGAAATTTCCCTTTTTTATGGCAAAAAGGTATGCATTCCCCTTATTGTCGTGCAAAAAAGCAGAAATTCCCCGTATTTTGGAGCAAAATTGCAGAAATTCTCCTAATTGTGGGGCAAAAAGCCAGAAATTCCCTATATGTTAGGGCAAAAAGACAGAAATTCAATTTATTTTGGGGCAAAACTCAGAAATTCCACTTATTTTGGGGCAAAATTCATGAAATTTTTCTTATTTTAGGGCAAAATTGCAGAAATTTCACTTACTTTGTGGCAAAATTGCAGAAATTTCACTTATTTCAGAAAAAAAGGCAGAAATTTTCTTTTTTGGAGTAAAAAGTCAGAAATTCCTAATATTTTGTGGCAAAAATGCAGAAATTCCCCTTATTTTGAGGTAAAAATGCTGAAATTCCCCTTATTTGGGGGCAAAAAGGCAGAAATTTCCCTTATTTTGGGGCAAAATTGCAGAAATTTCACTTATTATGGGGCAAAATTGCCGAAATTTCACTTATATCAGGGGAAAAAAGCAGAATTTTTCTTATTTTGGGGCAAAAAGGCAGAAATTTCCCATATTTTGGGGCAAAAATACAGAAATAACCATTATTTTGAGGTAAAAAGGCTGAAATTCCCTTTATTTGGGGGCAAAAAAGCAGAAATTTTCCTTATTTTGGGGAAAAATTGCAGAAATTTCACTTATTTAAGGGTAATATGCCAGAAATTTTTTTTATTTGGGGGCAAAAAAGACAAAAATTCTCCTTATTTTGGTTCAAAACTCAGAAATTCTACTTATTTTGGGGAAAAATTTCAGTAATTTCACTTATTTTGGGGCCAAATTGCAGAAATTTCACTTATTTTGGGGAAAATTGCAGAAATTTCACTTATTTCAGAAAAAAAAAACAAAAATTCTTTTATTTTAGTGCAAAAAGGCAGAAATTTCTTTTATTTTGGTACAAAATTGCAGAAATTTTTCTTATTTTGGGGCAAAAAGGCAGAAATTTCCCATATTTTGGAGCAAAAATGCAGAAATTCTTTTTATTTTGAGGTAAAAAGGCTGAAATTCCCCTTTTTGGGTGCAAAAAGGCAGAAATTTCCCTTATTTTGGGGCAAAATTCCAGAAATTTCACTTATTTCCGGGTAATAAGTCAGAAATTTTCCTTATTTTGGGGCAAAAAAGACAGAAATTCCCTTTATTTTGGGGAAAAAAACATAAATTCCACTTATTTAGGGGCAAAAAAGCAGAAATTCCCCTTATTTTGGAGCATAAATGAAGAAATTTCTTTTTTTTATGGCAAAAAGTTATGCATTCTTCTTATTTTCAGGCAAAAAGCAGAAATTCCCCGTATTTTGGAGCAAAATTGCAGAAATTCCCCTAATTGTGGGGCAAAAAGGCAGAAATTCTCTATATGTTGGGGCAAAAAGACATAAATTCTCCTTATTTTGGGGCAAAACTCAGAAATTCCACTTATTTTGGTGCAAAATTTCAAAAATTTCCCTTATTTTGGGGCAAAATTGCAGAAATTCCCCTTATTTTGAGGTAAACAGGCTGAAATTCCCCTTATTTGGGGGCCAAAAGGCAGAAATTTCCCTTATTTTGGGGAAAATTGCAGAAATTTCACTTATTTCAGGGTAATAAGTCAGAAATTTTTTTTATTTTGGGGCAAAAAAGAAAGAAATTCCCTTTGTTTGGGGGAAAGACAGAAATTCCACTTATTTAGAGGAAAAAAAAGCAGAAATTCTCCTTATTTTGTTGCAAAAATGAAGAAATTTCCCTTTTTTATGGCAAAAAGGTATGCATTCTTCTCATTTTCTGGCAAAAAGGCAGAAATTCCCCGTATTTTGGAGCAAAATTGCCGAAATTCCCCTAATTGTGGGGCAAACAGGCAGAAATTCCCTATATGTTTGTGCAAAAAAACAGAAATTTTCCTTATTTTGGGGCAAAACTCATAAATTCCACTTATTTTGGGGCAAAATTCCAGAAATTTCCCTTATTTTGGGGCAAAATTGCAGAAATTTCACTTATTTTGTGGCAAAATTGCAGAAATTTCTCTTATTTCAGGGAAAATAACAGAAATTTTCTTATTTTGTGGGAAAAGGCAGAAATTTCTTTTATTTTGGTACAAAATTGTAGAAATTTTTCTTATTTTGGGCAGAGGCAGAAATTTCCCATATTTTGTGGCAAAAATGCAGAAATTCCTCTTATTTTGAGGTAAAAAGGCTGAAATTCCCCTTATTTTGGGGCAAAAAGTCAGAAATTCTTCTTATTTTGGGTCAAAATGCAGACATTTCCCTTATTTTGGGGAAAAATTTTAGAAATTTAACTTATTTCAGGGCAAAAATCAGAAATTCCCGTTATTTTGGGGCAAAAAGACAGAAATTCCGTATATTTTTGTGAAAATTCAGAAATTGCACTTATTTTGAGTCAAAAAGGCGGCAAATCCCCTTATTTTGAGGTAAAAATGAAGAAATTTCTCTTTTTTATGGCAAAAAGTATACCTTCCCTCTATTTTCAGGCAAAAAGGCAGAAATTCCCCTTATTTTGGAGCAAAAGTGCAGAAAATCTCCTAATTGTGGGGCAAAAAGGCAGAAATTCTCTATATGTTGGGGCAAAATACAGAAATTCTCCTTATTTTGGGGCAAAACTCAGAAATTCCACTTATTTAGAGGCAAAATGGCAGAAATTCCTCTTATTTTGGAGCAAAAATGAAGAAATTTCCCTTTTTTATTGCACAAAGGTATGCATTCCCCTTATTTTCGGGCAAAAAAGCAGAAATTCCTCGTATTTTGGAGCAAAATTGCAGAAAATCCCCTAATTGTGGGGAAAAAAGGCAGAAATTCTTTATATGTTTGGGCAAAATACAGAAATGCTATTTATTTTGGGGCAAAACTCAGAAATTCCACTTATTTTGAGGCAAAATGGCAGAAATTCCTCTTATTTTGGAGCAAAAATGAAGAAATTTCCCTATTTATTGCAAAAAGGTATGCATTCCCCTTATTTTCGGGCAAAAAAGCAGAAATTCCCCGTATTTTGGAGCAAAATTGCAGAAAATCCCCTAATTGTGAGGCAAAAAGGCAGAAATTCTCTATATGTTGGGGCAAAATACAGAAACTCTCCTTATTTTGGGGCAAAACTGAAGAAATTCCACTTATTTAGAGGCAAAATGGCAGAAATTCCTCTTATTTTGGAGCAAAAATGAAGAAATTTCCCTTTTTAATGGCAAAAGGTATGCATTCCCCTTATTTTCGGGCTTAAAAGCAGAAATTCCCCGTATTTTGGAGCAAAATTGCAGAAATTCCCCTAATTTTGGGGCAAAAGGCAGAAATTCCCTTTATTTTTGGGCAAAACTCAGAAGTTCCCCTTATTTTGGGCAAAATTTCAGAAATTTCCTTTATTTTGGGGCAAAATTGCAGGAATTTACCTTATTTTGGGGCAAAATTGCAGAAAATTCACTTATTTTCAGGTAAAAAGTGTAAAAAAATTGCAGAAATTTTCCTTATTTTGGTGCAAAAAGGCAGAAATTCCTTATATTTTATGGCAAAAACGCAGAAATTTCCCTTATTTTGAGGTAATAAGGCTGAAATTCCCCTTATTTTGGGGCAAAAAGGCAGAAATTTCCCTTATTTCGGGGTAAAATTGCAGAAATTTCAAATATTTTAGGGCAAAATGGCAGAAATTCCCCTTATTTTGGGGCAAAAAATGAAATCCCTAATTTTTGGCTAAAATTGAAGAAATTTCACTTATTTCGGGACAAAAAGGCAGAAATTCCACTTACTTTCCGGCAAAAAGGCAGAAATGACCCGTATTTTGGAGCAAAATTGAAGAAATTTCCGTAATATTGGTGCAAAAATGCAGAAATTCCCTCTATTTTGGGGCAAAAAGGCAGAAATTCTCCATATTTTGGTGCAAAAAGGCTCAAATTCCCCTTATTTTGAGGTAAAATGCTGAAATTCCCCATATTTTGTGGCAAAGGCAGAACTTTTCCTTATTTTGGGGCAAAATATCACAAATTTCCCTTATTTTTGGGCAAAATAGCAGAAATTTGATTTATTTCAGGGCAAAAAGTAAGACATTCCCATTATTTTGGTGCAAAAAGCAGAAATTTCTTTTATTATGGTACAAAATTGAAGAAATTTTCCTTATTTTGGAACAAAAAGGCAGAAATTCCTAGTATTTTGGGGCAAAAGGCAGAAATTCTTCTTATTTTGAGGTAAAATGCAGAAATTCCCCTTATTTAGAGGTAAAATGCAGAAATTCCCTTTATTTAGGGGCTAAAAGGGAGAAATTCCCCGTATTTTGGGGCAAAATTGCCGAAATTCCCCTAATTTGGGGACAAAAGGCAGAAATTCCCCTTACTTTGAGGTAAAATTGAGAAAATTTCAAATATTTCAGGGCAAAATGGCAGAAATTCCCCTTATTTTGGGGCAAAAAGATGAAATCCATAATTTTTGGCTGAAATTGAAGAAATTTCACTTATTTCGAGACAAAAAGGCAGAAATTCCACTTAATTTCGGGCAAAAAGGCAGAAATGACCCGTATTTTGGAGCAAAATTGCAGAAATTCCCCTAATATTTGTGCAAAAATGCAGAAATTCCCTTCATTTTGGGGCAAAAAGGCAGAAATTCTCCATATTTTTGTGCAAAAAGGCTGAAATTTCCCTTATTTTGAGGTAAAATGCTGAAATTCCCCATATTTTGGGGCAAAAGGCAGAAATTCCCCTTATTTTGGGGCAAAAAGGCACAAATTTCCCTTATTTTCGGGCAAAATTGCAGAAATTTCATTTATTTCAGGGCAAAAATTCATAAATTCTCCTTATTTTGGGGCAAAAAGCAGAAATTTCTTTTATTATGGTTCAAAATTGAAGAAATTTTACTTATTTTGAAACAAAAAGTCAGAAATTCCCCATATTTTGGGGCAAAAGGCAGAAATTCTTCTTATTTTGAGGTAAAATGCAGAAATTCTTTTTATTTAGAGGTAAAATGCAGAAATTCCCTTTATTTTGGGGCTAAAAAGCAGAAATTTCCTGTATTTTGTGGCAAAATTGCAGAAATTTTCATAATTTTCGGCCAAAAAAAAGAAATTCTTCTTATTTTGGGGCAAAAAGACAGAAAATCGCCTTTTTTTGGGAGCAAAATGTCAGAAATTCCCTTTATTTTGGGGCAAAATTGCAGAAATTTCCTTTACATTTGGGCAAAATTGCAGAAATTTCCCTTAATTTGGGGCAAAATTGCAGAACTTTAACTTATTTCAAAAAAAGGCAGAAATTTTCTTATTTTGGGGCAAAAAGGCAGAAATTTCTTTTATTTTGGTATAAAATTTCAGAAATTATTCTTATTTTGGGGCAAAAAGGCAGAGATTCTCCATATTTTGGGGCAAAAAGGTGGAAATTCCCCTTATTTTGAGGAAAAAGGCTGAAATTCCCCTTATTTTCGGGCAAAAAGTCAGAAATTCCCCTTATTTTGGGGCAAAAAGACAGAAATTTCGTTTATTTTTGGGAAAAAGGCAGAAATTGCACTTATTTAGAGTAAAAAAGGTGGAAAATCCCCTTATTTTGGGGCAAAAATGAAGAAATTTCCCTTTTTTATGGCAAAAGGTATACATTCCCTTTATTTTCGGGCAAAAAAGTAGAAATTCCCCGTATTTTGGAGCAAAATTGCAGAAATTTCCCTAATTTTGAGGCAAAAAGGCAGAAATTCCCCTTATTTTGGGGTAAAACTTCAGAAATTTCACTTATTTCGCGGCAAAATGGAAGAAATTTCCTTTATTTTCGGCGAAAAAGGCAGAAAATCCCCGTATTTAGGAGCAAAATTGCAGAAATTCACCTAATTTTGGGGTAAAAAATACAGTAATTTTCTTTATTTTGGGGCAAAAAGGCAGATATTCTCCTTATTTTGGGGCAAAAGGCAGAAATTCCCCTTATTTTACGGCAAAATTGCAGAAATTTCCCTTATTTGGGGGCAAAAAACAGAAATTCCCCTTATTTGGGGCAAAATTGCAGAAATTTCCCTTATTATGGGGAAAAATTGCAGATATTTCCATTATTTTAGGGCAAAATTGCAGAAATTTCACTTATTTCAGAGAAAAAAGCAAAAATTTTTCTTATTTTGGGGCAAAAAGGAAGAAATTCCCATTATTTTGGGGCAAAAGGGCAGAAATTCACCTTATTTTGGGTTAAAATTGCAAAAATGTCACATATTTCAGGGCAAAAAGGCAGAAATTTCTTTTATTTTGGGGCAAAATTGGAGAAATTTCACTTATTTCAGGGAAATAAGTCAGAAATTTTCCTTATTTTGGGGCAAAAAACAAACAGAAATTCTTTTTGTTTTGGGGGAAAAAGACAGAAATTCCACTTATTTAGAGGCAAAAAGGCAGAAATTTTCCTTATTTTGGAGCAAAAATGAAGAAATTTCTCTTTTTTATGGCAAAAAGTTATGCATTCCCCTTATTTTCGGGCAAAAAGTCAAAAATTCCCTGTATTTTGGAGCAAAATTTCAGAAATTCCAAATTGTGGTGGAAAACGGCAGAAATTCTCTCTATGTTGAAGCAAAAAGACAGAAATTCTTTTTATTTTGGGGCAAAACTAAGAAATTCCACTTATTTAGAGTCAAAATGGCAGATATTCCTCTTATTTTGGAGCAAAAATGAAGAAATTTCCCTTTTTTATGGCAAAATGTATGCATTCTCTTTATTTTCGGGCAAAAAGGCAGAAATTTCCCGTATTTTGGAGCAAAATTGCAGAAATTCCCCTAATTTTGGGGCAAAAGTCAGAAATTCCCCTTATTTTAGGGTAAAATTGCAGAAATTTCAAATATTTCAGGGCAAAATGGCAGAAATTCCCCTTATTTTGTGGCAAAAAGATGAAATCCCTAATTTTTGGCTAAAATTGAAGAAATTTCACTTATTTCGGGACAAAAAGGCAGAAATTCCCCTTAATTTCGGGCAAAAAGGCAGAAATTCCCCTTATTTTGGAGCAAAATTGCAGAAATTCCCTTAATATTGGTGCAAAAATGCAGAAATTCCTATTATTTTGGGGCAAAATTGCAGAAATTTCCTTTTCATTTGGGCAAAATTGCAGAAATTTCTCTTATTTCAGAAAAAATGCAGAAATTTTCTTATTTTGGGGCAAAAAGGCAGAAATTTCTTTTATTTTGGTACAAAATTGCAGAAATGATTCTTATTTTGGGGCAAAAATGCAGAAATTCCCTATATTTTGGGGCAAAAAGGCTGAAATTCCCCTTATTTTCAGGCAAAAATTCAGATATACCCCTTATGTGTGGGCCAAAAGACAGAAATTTCGTTTATTTTTGGGATAAAGGCAGAAATTGCACTTATTTTGAGTCAAAAAGAAGGAAAATTTCCTTATTTTCGGGCAAAAATGAAGAAATTTCCCTTTTTTATGGCAAAAAGGTATACATTCCCTTTATTTTCGGGCAAAAATGCAGAAATTCCCCGTATTTTGGAGCAAAATTGCAGAAATTCCTCTAATTGTGGAGCAAATAGGCAGAAATTCCCTATATGTTGGGGCAAAAAGACCGAAATTCTCCTTATTTTGGGGCAAAACTCAGAAAATTCACATATTTTAGGGCAAAATTGCAGAAATTTCAGTTATTTCAGAGAAAAAAAGCAAAAATTTTTCTTATTTTGGGGCAAAAAGGCAGAAATTCCCATTATTTTGGGGCAAAAAAGCAGAAATTCACCTTATTTTGGGGTAAACTTGCAGAAATTTCACGGCAAAAAGACAGAAATTTCCCTAATTTTGGGGCAAAATTGCAGAAATTTCACTTATTTCAGGGTAATAAGTCAGAAATTTTCTTTATTTTGGGGCAAAAATACAGAAATTACCTTTTTTGGGGTGGAAAATACAGAAATTCCACTTATTTAGAGGCAAAAAGGCAGAAATTCCCCTTATTTTGGAGCAAAAATGAAGAAATTTCCCTTTTTTAAGGCAAAAAGGTATGCATTCCCCTTATTTTCGGGCAAAAAGGCAGAAATTCACCGTATTTTGGAGCAAAATTGCAGAAATTCCCCTAATTTTGGGGAAAAAGGCAGAAATTCTTTTTATTTTTGGGCAAAAATCAGAAATTCCCCTTACTGCGGGGCAAAATTCCAGAAATTTTCTATATTTTGGGGCAATATTGCAGAAATTTAACTTATTTATGGGCAAAATTGCAGAATTTTCACTTATTACAGGGAAAAAAGGCAGAAATTTTTCTTATTTTGGGGCAAAAGGCACAAATTCCTAATATTTTGTGGCAAAAATGCAGAAATTCCCCTTATTTTGAGGTAAAAAGGCTGAAATTTCTCGTATTTGGGGGCAAAAAGGCAGAAATTTTTTTAATTTTGGGACAAAATTGCAGGAATTTACTTTATTTTGGGGCAAAATTGCAGAAATTTCACTTATTTCATGGTAATAAGTCAAAAATTTTCTTTATTTTAGGGCAAAAAAGACAGAAATTCTCTTTGTTTTTGGGGAAAAAGTCAGAAATTCCACTTATTTAGAGGAAAAAAGGCAGAAATTCCTTTTATTTTTGAGCAAAAATAAAGAAATTTCTCTTTTTTATGGCAAAAAGGTATGCATTCCTTTTTTTTTTCGGGCAAAAAGGCTGAAATTCCCCGTATTTTGGAGCAAAATTTCAGAAAATCCCCTAATTGTTTGGCAAAAAGGCAGAAATTCTCTATATGTTGGGGCAAAAATACAGAAATTCTTTTTATTTTGGGGCAAAACTCAGAAATTCCACTTATTTAGAGGCAAAATGGCAGAAATTCCTCTCATTTTGGAGCAAAAATGAAGAAATTTCCATTTTTTATGGCAAAAAGGTATGCATTCTCTTTATTTTCGGGCAAAAAGGAAGAAATTCCCTGTATTTTGGAGCAATATTGCAGAAATTCCCCTAATTTTGGGGCAAAAGGCAGAAAATCCCCTTATTTTGGGGTAAAATTGCAGAAATTTCAAATATTTCAGGGCAAAATGGCAGGAATTCCCCTTATTTTGGGGCAAAAAGATGAAATCCCTAATTTTTGGATAAATTGAAGAAATTTCACTTATTTCGGGACAAAAAGGCAGAAATTCCCCTTAATTTCGGGCAAAAAGGCAGAAATTCCCCTTATTTAGAGGCAAAATTGCAGAAATTCCCTTAATATTGGTACAAAAATGCAGAAATTCCCCTTATTTTGGGGCAAAATTGCAGAAATTTCCTTTACATTGGGGCAAAATTGCAGAAATTTCCCTTATTTGGGGGCAAAATTGCAAAAATTTCACTTATTTCAGAAAAAATGAAGAAATTTTCTTCTTTTGGGGCAAAAAGGCAGAAATTTCTATTATTTTGGTACAAAATTGCAGAAATTTTTCTTATTTTGGGACAAAAAGGCAGAAATTCCCCATATTTTGAGGCAAAAAGGCTGAAATTCCCCTTATTTTCGGGCAAAAATCAGAAATTCCCCTAATGTTGGGGCAATAAGACAGAAATTTCGTTTATTATTGGGGAAAAGGCAGAAATTGCACTTATTTTGAGTCAAAAAGGCGGAAAATTTCCTTATTTTCTGTCAAAAATGAAGAAATTTCCCTTTTTTATGGCAAAAAGGTATACATTCCCTATATTTTCGGGCAAAAAGGCAGAAATTCTCCGTATTTTGGAGCAAAATTGCAGAAATGCCCCGAATTGTGGGGCAAAAAGGCAGAAATTCCCTATATGTTGGGGCAAAAAGATAGAAATTCTCTTTATTTTGGGGCAAAACTCAGAAATTCCACTTATTTAGAGGCAAAATGGCACAAATTCCTCTTTTTTTGAAGCAAAAATGAAAAAATTTCCCTTTTGTATGGCAAAAAGGTTTGCATTCTCCTTATTTTCGGGCAAAGAGGCAGAAATTCCGTGTATTTTGGAGCAAAATTGCAGAAATTCCCCTAATTTTGGGGCAAAAGGCAGAAATTCCCCTTATTTTGGGGTAAAATTGCAGAAATTTCAAATATTTCAGGCAAAATGGCAGAAATTCCCCTTATTTTGGGGCAAAAAGATGAAATCCATAATTTTTGGTTAAAATTGAAGAAATTACACTTATTTCGGGTCAAAAAGGCAGAAATTCCACTTAATTTCGGGCATAAAGGCAGAAATGACCCGTATTTTGGAGCAAAATTGCAGAAATTCCCCTAATATTGGTGCAAAAATTCAGAAATTCCCTTTATTTTGGGGCAAAAAGGCAGAAATTCTTCATATTTTGTTGCAAAAAGGCTGAAATTCCCCTTATTTTGAGGTAAAATGCTGAAATTCCCCATATTATGGGGCAAAAGGCAGAAATTCCCCTCATTTTGGGGCAAAAAGGCACAAATTTCCCTTATTTTCGGGCAAAATTGCAGAAATTTCATTTATTTCAGAGTAAAAAGTCAGAAATTCCCCTTATTTTGGGGCAAAAAGCAGAAATTTCTTTTATTATGGTACAAAATTGAAGAAATTTTCCTTATTTTGGAACAAAAAGGCAGAAACTCCCCATAATTTGAGGCAAAAGGCAGAAATTCTTCTTATTTTGAGGTAAAATGCAGAAATTCCCCTTATTTAGAGGTAAAATGAAGAAATTCCGCAAATATTGGGGGAAAATGCAGAAATTCCCTTTATTTTGGGGCTAAAAGGCAGAAATTCCCTGTATTTTGAAGCAAAATTGCAGAAATTCTCATAATTTTCAGACAAAAAGGCAGAAATTCTCCTTATTTTGGGGGCAAAAAGACAGAAAATCTCCTTTTTCAAGGGCAAAAAGTCAGAAATTCCCCTTATTTTGGGGCAAAATTGCAGAAATTTCCTTTACATTGGGGCAAAATTGCAGAAATTTCCCTTATTTTGGGGCAAAATTGCAAAAATTTCACTTATTTCAGAAAAAATGAAGAAATTTTCTTCTTTTGGGGCAAAAAGGCAGAAATTTCTACTATTTTGTTACAATATTGCAGAAATTTTTCTTCTTTTATGCCAAAAAGGCAGAAATTCCCAATATTTTGGGGCAAAAAGGCAGAAATTCCCCTTATGTTTGGGCAAAAAGACAGAAATTTCGTTTATTTTTTGGGAAAAGGCAGAAATTGCACTTATTTTGAGTCAAAAAGGCAGAAAATTTCCTCTTATTTTGGAGAAAAAATGAAGAAATTTCCCTTTTTTATGGCAAAAGGTGTACATTCTCTTTATTTTCGGGCAAAAAGGCAGAAATTCCCCGTATTTTGGAGAAAAATTGCAGAAATTCCCCTAATTGTGGGGCAAAAAGGCAGAAATTCCCTATATGTTGGGAAAAAAGACAGAAATTCCCCTTATTTTGGGGCAAAATTGCAGAAATTTCCTTTACATTTGGGCAAAATTGCAGAAATTTCCCTTATTTTGGGTCAAAATTGCAGAAATTTAACTTATATCAGAAAAAATGCTGAAATTTTCTTATTTTGGGACAAAAAGGCAGAAATTTCTATTATTTGTTACAAAATTGCAGAAATTTTTCTTATTTTGGGGCAAAAAGGCAGAAATTCCGCATATTTTGGGGCAAAAGGTCTGAAATTCCCCTTATTTTTGGGCAAAAAGTCAGAAATTCCCCTTATGTTGGGGAAAAAACAGAAATTTCGTTTATTTTTGGGGAAAAGTCAGAAATTGCACTTATTTTGAGTCAAAAAGGCGTAAAATTTCCTTAATTTCGGGCAAAAATGACGAAATTTCCATTTTTTATGGCAAAAAGGTATACATTCCCTTTATTTTCGGGCAAAATGCAGAAATTCTCCGTATTTTGGAGCAAAATTGCAGAAATTCCCCTAATTGTGGGGCAAAAAGGCAGAAATTCCCCATATGTTGGGGCAAAAAGACAGAAATTCTCCTTTTTTTGGGGCAAAACTCAGAAATTTCACTTGTTTTAGAGCAAAATTGCAGAAATTTCTGTTATTTCAGAGAAAAGAAGCAAAATTTTTTCTTATTTTGGGGCAAAAATGCAGAAATTCCCATTATTTTGGGGCAAAAAGGCAGAAAATCACCTAATTTTGGGGTAAATTTGCAGAAATTTCACATATTTCAGGGCAAAAAGGCAGAAATTTCCCTTATTTTGGGGCAAAATTGCAGAAATTTCACTTATTTCAGGGTAATAAGTCAGAAATTTTCTTTATTTTGGGGCAAAAAAGACAGAAATTACCTTTTTTGGTGGGGGAAAAGACAGAAATTCTACTTATTTTGAGGCAAAATTGCAGAAATTCCTCTTATTTTGGAGCAAAAATGAAGAAATTTCGCTTTTTCATGGCAAAAAGGTATGCATTCCCCTTATTTTCAGACAAAAAGGCAAAAATTCCCCGTATTTGGAACAAAATTGCAGAAAATCCCCTAATTTTAGGGCAAAAGGCAGAACTTCTTTTTATTTTGGGGCAAAAATCAGAAATTCCCCTTACTTTTGGGTAAAATTGCATAAATTTAACTTATTTATGGGCAAAATTGCAGAATTTTCATTTATTTCAGGGAAAAAAGGCAGAAATTTTCCTTATTTGGGGGCAAAAAGGCACAAATTCCTAATATTTTGTGGCAAAAAATGCAGAAATTCCCCTTATTTTGAGGTAAAAAGGCTGAAATTTCCCGTATTTGGGGGCAAAAAGGCAGAAATTTTTTTATTTTGGGGCAAAATTGCAGGAATTTACTTTATTTTGAGGCAAAATTGCAGAAATTTCACTTATTTCAGGGTAATAAGTCATAAATTTTCGTTATTTTGGGGCAAAAAAGACAGAAATTCCCTTTGTTTTGGGGGAAAAAGACAGAAATTCCACTTATTTAGAGGAAAAAATCAGAAATTCCCCTTATTTTGGAGCAAAAGTGAAGAAATTTCTCTTTTTTATGGCAAAAAGGTATGCATACCCCTTATTTTCGAGCAAAAAGGAAGAAATTCCCCGTATTTTGGAGCAAAATTGCAGAAATTCCTCTAATTTTGGGGCAAAAGGCAGAAATTCCCTTTATTTTGGGGCAAAAATCAGAAATTCCCCTTATTTTGGGGCAAAATTCCAGAAATTTCCTTTATTTTGGTGCAAAATTGCAGGAATTTACATTATTTTGGGGCAAAATTGCAGAAATTTTCCTTATTTCGGGCAAAATTAAAAAAATTTCACTTATTTTCAGGTAAAAAGGCTGAAATTTCCTTTATTTTGGGGAAAAAGGGAGAAATTTCCCTTATTTTGGGGCAAAATTGCAGAAATTTTCTTTATTTTGGGGCAAAAAGGTAGAAATTCCTTATATTTTGTGGCAAATATAAGGCAGAAATTCCCCTTATTTTGAGGTAATGAGCCTGAAATTCCCTTTATGTTTGGGGAAAAAGGCAGAAAATCCCATTATTTTGGGGCAAAAAGCAGAAATTTCTTTTATTATGGACAAAATTGAAGAAATTTTCGTTATTTTGGAACAAAAAGGCAGAAATTCCCCATATTTTGGGGCAAAAGGCAGAAATTTTTTTTATTTTGAGGTTAAATGCCGAAATTCCCCTTATTTAGAGGTAAAACGCTGAAAGTCCCCAAATATTGTGGGAAAATGCAGAAATTCCCTTTAGTTTTGGGATAAAAGGCAGAAATTCCCCGTATTTTGAAGCAAAATTGCAGAAATTCTCATAATTTTCGGGCGAAAAGGCAGAAATTCTCCTTATTTTGGGGCAAAAAGACAGAAAATCTCCTTTTTCGAGAGGAAAAAGTCAGAAATTCCCCTTATTTTGGGGCAAAATTGCAGAAATTTCCTTTACATTTGGGCAAAATTGCAGAAATTTTCCTTATTTTAAGGCAAAAAGACAGAAATTCTCATTAGTTTAGGCCAAAAATAGAAATTACCCTTATTTTAAGCCAAAAAGACTAAATTCACCCTATTTTGGGGCAAAAAAGCAGAAATTTTTTTTATTTTAGGGCAAAAAGGCAGAAATTCCCTTTAATTTTGGACGAAAATGGAGAACTTTCTTTTAATTGTGGGCAAAAATGCAGAAATCCCCCTTATTTTCGGCCAAATAGGCAGAAATTTCCCTTATTTTGAGGCAAAAGGATAGAAATTTAACTTATTTTAGGATAAAATTGCAGAAACTTCCCTTATTTTGTGGCAAAAATGCAGAAATTCCCATTATTTTGGGGTAAAAAGGCAGAAATTTACCTTATTTTGGAACAAAATTGCAGAAATTTCCCATATTTTGGGGCAAAAATGCAGTAATGTTTCTAATTTTTGAGCAAAATTCAGAAATTTCACTAATTTTGGGGCAAAAAGGCAAAAATCCCTATTATTTGGGGCAAAAATGCAGATATATCCCTTTTTTGGGACAAAATTGAAGAAATTTCCTTTATTTTTAGGCAAATTGCAGAAATTTTCTCTATTTTGGGGTAAAAATGCAGTAATGCTTCTAATTATGGAGGAAAAATTCAGAAATTCCCCTAATTTTGGGGCAAAAATGCAGAAATTCCCCTTATTGTGGGGCAAAATTGCTGAGATTTCCCTTTTTTTGGACAAAATTGCAAAAATTTCTCTTATTTTGGGGTAAAATTGCAGAAATTTCCCTTATCTTGGTAAAAATTTTAGAAATTACCATTCTTTCAGGTCATAAAGGCAGAAATTCCACTTATTAGAGGGCAAATTGCAGAAATTACCCTTATTTTAGGGCAAAAAGACTGAAAATCCTTTTATTTTTGGCTTTAAAGGCAGAAATTCTTTTTATTTTAGGGCATAAATCAGAAATTCCACTTAATTTTGGGCAAAAATGCAGAAATTTTCTTTATTTTGGGCAAAAAGACAGTAATGCACATAATTTGAAGGCAAAAAGGCAGAAATTCCCCTAATTTTGGGGCAAAAAGGCAGAAATTTCCCTTATTGTGGGGCAAAATTGCTGAGATCTCTCTGTTTTTGGACAAAATTGCAAAAATTTCCCTTATTTTGTGGTAAAATTGCAGAAATTTCCCATATTTTGGGGTAAAAATGCAGTAATGCTTCCAATTTTGGAGCAAAAATTCAGAAATTCCCCTAATTTTGAGGCAAAAAGGCAGAAATTTCTTTTATTGTGGGGCAAAATTGCTGAGATTTCCCTTTCTTTGGACAAAATTGCAAAAATTTCCCTTATTTTGGGGTAAAATTGCAGAAATTTCCCTTATTTTGGGGTAAAAATGCAGTAATGCTTCTAATTTTGGAGCAAAAATTAAGAAATTTCCTTTATTTAGGGGCAAAAAGGCAGAACTTCCCCTTATTGTGGTGGAAAATTGCTGAGATTTTTCTTACTTTGGACAAAATTGCAAAATCTTCATCTATTTTGGGGTAAAATTGCAGAAATTTCCTTTATCTTGGGCAAAAATACAGAAGTTCCTTTTCTTTCAGGTCATAAAGGCAGAAATTCCCCTTTTTTTGGGGCAAAAATGCTGAAATTCCCCTTATTTTGGAGCAAAAATGCAGAAATTTTCTTTATTTTAGGGCAAAAAGACAGAAATTCTCATTATTTTAGGCCAAAAATAGAAATTACCCTAATTTTAGGCCAAAAAGACTAAATTCCCCTTATTTTGGGGCAAAAGGGCAGAAATTCCCCTTATTTTAGGGCAAAAAGGCAGAAATTCCCCTTAATTTTGGACGAAAATGCAGAACTTTCTTTTAATTGTGGGCAAAAATGCAGAAATCCCTCTTATTTTGGGCCAAATAGGCAGAAATTTCCCTTATTTTGAGGCAAAAGGATAGAAATTTAATTTATTTTAGGATAAAATTGCAGAAACTTCCTTTATTTTGTGGCAAAAATGCAGAAATTCCCTTTATTTTGGGGTAAAAAGGCAGAAATTTCCCTTATTTTGGAACAAAATTGCAGAAATTTCCCATATTTTGGGGCAAAAATACAGTAATGCTTCTAATTTTGGAACAAAATTCAGAAATTTCACTAATTTTGGGGCAAAAAGGTAAAAATCCCTATTATTTGGGGCAAAAATGCAGAAATATCTCTTTTTTCCGACTAAATGGCAGAAATTTCCTTTATTTTGAGGCAAATTGCAGAAATTTCCTCTATTTTGGGTTAAAAATGCAGTAATGCTTCTAATTTTAGAGCAAAAATTCAGAAATTCCCTTAATTTAGGGCAAAAATGCAGAAATTCCCCTTATTGTGGGGCAAAATTGCTGAGATTTTCCTTTTTTTGGACAAAATTGCAAAAATTTCCCTTATTTTGGGGTAAAATTGCAGAAATTTCCCTTATCTTGGTAAAAATTTTAGAAATTACCGTTCTTTCAGGTCATAAAGGCAGAAATTCCACTTATTAGGGGGCAAATTGCAGAAATTACCCTTATTTTAGGGCAAAAAGACTGAAAATCCCCTTATTTTTTGTCTTAAAGGCAGAAATTCTTTTTATTTTAGGGCAAAAATCATAAATTCCACTTACTTTGTGGCAAAAATGCAGAAATTCCCTTTATTTTTAGCCAAATAGGCAGAAATTTCCCTTATTTTGTGGCAAAAGTTTAGAAATTTAACTTATTTTAGGATAAAATTGCAGAAACTTCCCTTATTGTGTTGAAAAAATGCAGAAATTCCCATTATTTTGTTGTAAAAAGGAAGAAATTTCCCTTATTTTGTAACAAAATTGCTGAAATTTCCCATATTTTAGGGCAAAAAAGCAGTAATGCTTCTAATTTTGGAGCAAAATTCAGAAATTTCACTAATTTTGGGACAAAATTAAGAAATTTCACTAATTTTGTTGCAAAAGTCAGAAATTCCTTTTATTTTCTGGCAAAAATGAAGAAATTCTTTTTATTTGGGGGCAAAACGGCAGAAATTCTCCTCATTTTGGGGCAAAAAGTCAGAAATTTCATTTATTTTGGAGCAAAAATGAAGAAAATTCCCTTATTTTGGTGCAAAATTGCATAAATTTCCCTTATTATGGGGCAAAAAGGCAGAAATTCCCCTAATTTTAGGGCAAAATTGCAGAAATTTCCCTTATTTGGGGCATAATTACAGAAATTCCCCTATTTTGGGAAAAATTGCAGAAATTCCTATTATTTTGGAGCAAAAATGCAAAAATTTTTCTTAATACAGGGCAAAAATACAGAAATTCCCTTTATTTTGGGGCAAAAATGCAGAAATTGCTCTTATTTTAGGCCAAAAATACAGAAATTAACCTTATATTTGTGCAAAAATGCAGAAATATTTCTTAATTTGGGGCAAAAATGCAGAAATTCCCTTTATTTGGGGCCAAAAAGGCAGGAATTTCCCTTATTTTGGGCAAAAGTATAGAACTTTAACTTATTTTAGGATAATATTGCAGAAATTTACCTTATTTTGTGGCAAAAATGAAGAAATTCTCATTATTTTGGGGTAGAAAGGCAGAAATTCCCTTTATTTTGGAACAAAATTGCAGAAATTTCCCATATTTTTGGGCAAAAATGCACTAATGCTTCTAATTTTGTGGCAAAATTTAGAAATTCCACTAATTTTGGGGCAAAAAGTCAGAAATTCCATTTATTTGGGGGCAAAAATTCCGAAATTTTTTTTTTGGGTCAAAAAGGCAGAAAATTCTTTTTTTTTTTGAGGCAAATTGCTGAAATTTCCCTTATTTTGTGGCAAAAATTCTGTAATGTCTCTAATTTTAGGGTAAAAATCAGAAATTCCGTTAATTTTGGGGCAAAAAGACAGAAATTCCCCTTATTGTAGGGGAAATTAATGAAATTTCCTTTTTTGGGGACAAAATTGCAGAAATTTCCCTTATTTTTAAGCAAAATTGCAGAAATTTCCTTTATCTTGTGGCAAAAATGCAGAAATTCCTTTTATTTCATGGCAAAAGGGCAGAAATTACGCTTTTTTGGTGGCAAATTCCAGAACTTACCCGTATTTTAGGAAAAAAGCCTGAATTTCCTCTTAT
Organism: Micromys minutus; assembly: GCF_963924665.1. Classification (NCBI taxonomy): domain Eukaryota; kingdom Metazoa; phylum Chordata; class Mammalia; order Rodentia; family Muridae; genus Micromys; species Micromys minutus. Next base: position 91,853 of record NW_027667249.1, on the reverse strand, counting down.
TTTGTGCCAAAAAGGCAGAAATTCCTCTTATTTTAGAGCAAAAAGGCAGAAATTCCACATAATTTTGGCCAAAAATGCAGAAATTTCTATTATTTTGGGGCAGAAACACAGTAATGCACCTAATTTGGTGGTAAAAATGCATAAATTCCCCTAATTTGGGGGCAAAAAGGCAAAAATTCCCCTTAATTTTGGGCGAAAATGCAGAAATTTCCCTTAATTTTGGGCAAAAATGCAGAAATTCCCCTTATTTTGGGCCAAATAGGCAGAAATTTCCCTTATTTTGTTGCAAAAGGATAGAAATTTAACTTATTTTAAGAAAAAAATGCAGAAACTTCCCATATTTTGTGGCAAAAATGCAGAAATTCTCATTATTTTGGGGTATAAAGGCAGAAATTTCCCTTATTTTGAACAAAATTGCAGAAATTTCCCATATTTTGGGGCAAAAATGCAGTAATGCTGCTAATTTTGGGGCAAAATTCAGAAATTTCACTAATTTTGAGGCAAAAAGGCAAAAATCCCTAATATTTTGGGGCAAAAATGCAGATATATTTCTTTTTTGGGACAAAATTGCAGAAATTTCCTTTATTTTGAGGCAAATTGCAGAAATTTCTTTTATTTTGGGGTAAAAATGCCGTAATGCTTCTAATTATGGAGGAAAAATTCAGAAATTCCCCTAATTTTGGGGCAAAAATGCAGAAATTCCCCTTATTGTGGGGAAAAATTGCTGAGATTTCACTTTTTTTGGACAAAATTGCAAAAATTTCCCTTATTTTGGGATAAAATTGCAGAAATTTCCTTTATCTAGGGCAAAAATATTAGAAATTCCCCTTCTTTCAGGTCATAAAGGCAGAAATTCCACTTATTAGGGGACAATTTGCAGAAAATACCCTTATTTTAGGGCCAAAAAGCTGAAATTCCCCTTATTTTTTGCCTTAAAGGCAGAGATTCTTTTTATTTTAGGGCAAAAATCAGAAATTCCACTTAATTTTGGGCAAAAATGCAGAAATTTCCCTTATTTTGGGCAAAAAGACAGTAATGCACCTAATTTGAAGGCAAAAAGGCAGAAATTCCCCTAATTTTGGGGCAAAAAGGCAGAAATTCCCCTTATTTTGGGGCAAAAATGCTGAAATCCCCCTTATTTTGGAGCAAAAATGCAGAAATTTTCCTTATTTTAGGGCAAAAAGACAGAAATTCTCATTATTTTAGGCCAAAAATAGAAATTACCCTAATTTTAGGCCAAAAAAACTAAATTCCCTTCATTTTGGGGCAAAAAAGCAGAAATTCCCCTTATTTTAGAGCAAAAAGGCAGAAATTCCCCTTAATTTTGGGCAAAAAAAAAGAAAATTTCCTTAATTTTGGGCAAAAATGCAGAAATTCCTCTTATTTTGGGCCAAATAGGCAGAAATTTCCCTTATTTTGTGGCAGAAGTATAGAAATTTAACTTATTTTAAGATAAAATTGCAGAAACTTCCTTTATTTTGTGGCAAAAATGCAGAAATTCTCATTATTTTGGGGTAAAAATGCAGAAATTTCCCTTATTTTGGAACAAAATTGCAGAAATTTCCCATATTTTTGGGCAAAAATGCAGTAATGCTGCTAATTTTGGGGCAAAATTCAGAAATTTCACTAATTTTGAGGCAAAAAGGCAAAAATCCCTATTATTTTGGGGCAAAAATGCAGAAATATTTCTTTTTTGGGACAAAATTGCAGAAATTTCCTTTATTTTGAGGCAAATTGCAGAAATTTCCTTTATTTTGGGGTAAAAATGCAGTAAGGCTTCTAATTATGGAGGAAAAATTCAGAAATTCCCCTAATTTTGGGGCAAAAAGGCAGAAATTTCCCTTATTGTAGGGCAAAATTGCTGAGATTTCCCTTTTTTTGACAAAATTGCAAAAATTTCTCTTATTTTGGGGTAAAATTTCAAAAATTTCCCCTATCTTGTGCAAAAATGTAATAAATTCCCCTTCTTTCAGGTCATAAAGGCAGAAATTCCACATATTAGGGGGCAATTTGCAGAAAATACTCTTATTTTAGGGCCAAAAGGCTGAAATTCCCCTTATTTTTTGCCTTAAAGGCAGAAATTCTTTTTATTTTAGGGCAAAAATCAGAAATTCCACTTAATTTTGGGCAAAAATGCAGAAATTTCCTTTATTTTGGGCAAAAAGACAGTAATGCACCTACTTTGAAGGCAAAAAGGCAGAAATTCCCCTAATTTTGGGGCAAAAAGGCAGAAATTTCCCTTATTGTGGGGCAAAATTGCTGAGATCTCCCTTTTTTTGGACAAAATTGCAAAAATTTCCCTTATTTTGGGGTAAAATTGCAGAAATTTCCCTTAATTTGGGGTAAAAATGCAGTAATGCTTCTAATTTTGGAGCAAAAATTTAGAAATTCCCCTACTTTTGGGGCAAAAATGCAGAACTTCCCGTTATTGTGGGGAAAAATTGCTGAGATTTTTCTTTCTTTGGACAAAATTGCAAAATCTTCCTTTATTTTGGGGTAAAATTGTAGAAATTTCCTTTATCTTGGGCAAAAATACAGAAATTCTTCTTCTTTCAGGTCATAAAGGCAGAAATTCCACTTATTAAGGGGCAAATTGCAGAAATTACCCTTATTTTAGGGCAAAAAGCCTGAAATTCTTCTTATTTTGTCCCAAAAAGGCAGAAATTCTTCTTATTTTAGGGCAAAAATGAGAAATTCCACTTAATATTGGGCAAAAATGCAAAAATTTTCCTTATTTAGAACAAAAAGACAGGGATGCACCTAATTTGGGTGCAAAAAGGCAGAAATTACCCTAATTTTTGGGTCAAAAAGGCAGAAATTCCTCTTATTTTGCGTCAAAAATGCTGAAATTCCCCTTATTTTCGAGCAAAAATGCAGAAATTTCCTTTCTTTGGGGCCAAAAAGGCAGGAATTTCCCTTATTTTGGGGCAAAAGTATAGAACTTTAACTTATTTTAGGATAATATTGCAGAAATTTACCTTATTTTGTGGCAAAAATGAAGAAATTCCCATTATTTTGGTGTAGAAAGGCAGAAATTCCCTTTATTTTGGAACAAAATTGCAGAAATTTCCCATATTTTTGGGCAAAAATGCACTAATGCTTCTAATCTTGTGGCAAAATTTAGAAATTCCACTAATTTTGGGGCAAAAAGGCAGAAATTCCATTTATTTGGGGGCAAAAATTCCGAAATTTACTTTTTTGGGTCAAAAAGGCAGAAAATTCTTTTTTTTTGAGGCAAATTGCTGAAATTTCCCTTATTTTGTGGCAAAAATTGTGTAATGCCTCTAATTTTAGGGTAAAAATCAGAAATTCCGTTAATTTTGGGGCAAAAAGACAGAAATTCCCCATATTGTGGGGGAAATTAATGAAATTTCCTTTTTTTGGGACAAAATTGCAGAAATTTCCCTTATTTTTAAGCAAAATTGCAGAAATTTCCTTTATCTTGTGGCAAAAATGCAGAAATTCCTTTTATTTCATGGCAAAAGGGCAGAAATTACGCTTTTTTGGTGGCAAATTCCAGAACTTACCCGTATTTTAGGAAAAAAGCCTGAATTTCCTCTTATTTTGTGCCAAAAAGGCAGAAATTCTTCTTATTTTAGAGCAAAAAGGCAGAAATTCCACATAATTTTGGCCAAAAATGCAGAAATTTCTATTATTTTGGGGCAAAAACACAGTAATGCACCTAATTTGGTGATAAAAATGCATAAATTCCCCTAATTTGGGGGCAAAAAGGCAAAAATTCCCCTTAATTTTGGGCAAAAATGCAGAAATTTCCCTTAATTTTGGGCAAAAATGCAGAAATTCCCCTTATTTGGGCCAAATAGGCAGAAATTTCACTTATTTTGTTGCAAAAGGATAGAAATTTAACTTATTTTAAGAAAAAATTGCAGAAACTTCCCTTATTTTGTGGCAAAAGTGCAGAAATTCTCATTATTTTGGGGTATAAAGGCAGAAATTTCCCTTATTTTGAACAGAATTGCAGAAATTTCCCATATTTTGGGGCAAAAATGCAGTAATGCTGCTAATTTTGGGGCAAAATTCAGAAATTTCACTAATTTTGAGGCAAAAATGCAAAAATCCCTATTATTTTGGGGCAAAAATGCAGATATATTTCTTTTTTTGGGACAAAATTGCAGAAATTTCCTTTATTTTGAGGCAAATTGCAGAAATTTCCTCTATTTTGGGGTAAAAATGCAGTAATGCTTCTATTTTGGAGCACAAATTCAGAAATTCCCCAAATTTTGGAGGAAAAATGCAGAAATTCCCCTTATTGTGGGGCAAAATTGCTGAGATTTCCATTTTTGGACAAAATTGCAAAAATTTCCCTTATTTTTGGCGTAAAATTGCAGAAATTTCCCTTATCTTGGTAAAAATTTTAGAAATTACCGTTCTTTCAGGTCATAAAGGCAGAAATTCCACTTATTAGGGGGCAAATTTCAGAAATTACCCTTATTTTAAGGCAAAAAGACTGAAAATCCCCTTATTTTTTGCCTTAAAGGCAGAAATTCTTTTTATTTTAGGGCATAAATCAGAAATTCCAATTAATTTGTGGCAAAAATGCAGAAATTTCCCTTATTTTGGGCAAAAAGGCAGAAATTTCCCTTATTGTGGGGCAAAATTGCTGAAATCTCCCTTTTTTGGACAAAATTGCATTAATTTCCCTTATTTTGGGGTAAAATTGCAGAAATTTCCCATATTTTGGGGAAAAATGCAGTAATGCTTCTAATTTTGGAGCAAAAATTAAGAAATTCCCCTAATTTTGGGGCAAAAAGGAAGAACTTTTCCTTATTGTGGGGGAAAATTGCTGAGATTTTTCTTTCTTTGGACAAAATTGCAAAATTTTTCTTTATTTTGGGGTAAAATTGCAGAAATTTCCTTTATCTTGGGCAAAAATACAGAAATTCCTCTTCTTTCAGGTCATAAAGGCAGAAATTCCACTTATTAGGGGGCAAATTGCAGAAATTACCCTTATTTTAGGGCAAAAAGCCTGAAATTCCTCTTATTTTGTGCCAAAAATGCAGAAATTCTTCTTATTTTAGGGCAAAAATGAGAAATTCCACTTAATTTTGGGCAAAAATGCAGAAATTTCCCTTATTTTGGGCAAAAGACACTAATGCACCTAATTTGGGGGCAAAAAGGCAGAAATTACTCTAATTTTTGGAGCAAAAAGGCAGAAATTCCACTTATTTTGGGGCAAAAATGCTGAAATTCCCTTTATTTTGGAGCAAAAATGCAGAAATTTTCCTTATTTTAGGGCAAAAAGACAGAAATTCTCATTATTTTAGGCCAAAAATAGAAATTACCCTTATTTTAGGCCAAAAAGACTAAATTCCCCTTATTTTGGGGCAAAAGGGCAGAAATTCCTCTTATTTTATGGCAAGAAGCCAGAAATTGCCCTTAATTTTGGACGAAAATGCAGAACATTTTTTTAATTGTGGGCAAAAATGCAGAAATCCCCCTTATTTTGGGCCAAATATGCAGAAATTTCCCTTATTTTGAGGCAAAAAGATAGAAATTTAACTTATTTTAGGATAAAATTGCAGAAACTTCCCTTATTTTGTGGCAAAAATGCAGAAATTTTCATTATTTTTGGGTAAAAATGCAGAAATTTCCCTTATTTTGGAACAAAATTGCAGAAATTTCCCATATTTTGGGGCAAAAATGCAGTAATGCTTCTAATTTTGGAGCAAAATTCAGAAATTTCACTAATTTTGGGCAAAAAGGCAAAAATCCTTATTATTTGGGGCAAAAATGCAGAAATATCCCTTTTTGGGGACAAAATTGCAGAAATTTTCCTTATTTTGAGGCAAATTGCAGAAATTTCCTCTATTTTGGGGTAAAAATGCAGTAATGCTTCCAATTTTGGAGCAAAAATTCAGAAATTCCCCTAATTTTGGGGCAAAAATGCAAAAATTCCCCTTATTGTGGGGCAAAATTGCTGAGATTTCCCTATTTTTGGACAAAATTGCAAATATTTCTCTTATTTTGGGGTAAAATTGTAGAAATTACCCTTATCTTGGTAAAAAATTTAGAAATTACCGTTCTTTCAGGTCATAAAGGCAGAAATTCCACTTATTAGGGGGCAAATTGCAGAAATTACCCTCATTTTAGGGCAAAAAGACTGAAAATCCCCTTATATTTGCCTTAAAGGCAGAAATTCTTTTTATTTTAGGGCAAAAATCAGAAATTCCACTTACTTTGTGGGAAAAATGCAGAAATTCCCTTTATTTTTAGCCAAATAGGCAGAAATTTCCCTTATTTTGTGGCAAAAGTTTAAAAATTTAACTTATTTTAGGATAAAATTGCAGAATCTTCCCTTATTTTGTGGCAAAAATGCAGAAATTCCCATTATTTTGTTGTAAAAAGGAAGAAATTTCCCATATTTTGTAACAAAATTGCTGAAATTTCCCATATTTTGGGGCAAAAAATAGTAATGCTTCTAATTTTGGAGCAAAATTCAGAAATTTCACTAATTTTGGGACAAAATTAAGAAATTTCACTAATTTTGTTGCAAAAGGCAGAAAATCCTATTATTTTGTGGCAAAAATGCAGAAATTCCTTTTATTTGGGGGCAAAACGGCAGAAATTCTCCTCATTTTGGGGCAAAAAGGCAGAAATTCCCTTTATTTTGGAGCAAAAATGAAGAAAATTCCCTTATTTTGGTGCAAAATTGCATAAATTTTCCTTATTATGGGGCAAAAAGGCAGAAATTCCCCTAATTTTAGGGCAAAATTGCAGAAATTTCCCTTATTTGGGGCATAATTACAGAAATTCCCCTAATTTTGGGGAAAAATTGCAGAAATTCCTATTATTTTTGAGCAAAAATGCAAAAATTTTCCTTAATACAGGGCAAAAATACAGAAATTCCCCTTATTTTGTGGCAAAAATGAAAAATTGCTCTTATTTTAGGCCAAAAATACAGAAATTAACCTTATATTTGAGCAAAAATGCAAAAATTTTTCTTAATTTGTTGCAAAAATGCAGAAATTCCCCTTATTTGGGGCCAAAAAGGCAGGAATTTCCCTTATTTTGGGGCAAAAGTATAGAACTTTAACTTATTTTAGGATAATATTGCAGAAATTTACCTTATTTTGTGGCAAAAATGAAGAAATTCCCATTATTTTGGGGTAGAAAGGCAGAAATTCCCTTTATTTTGGAACAAAATTGCAGAAATTTCCCATATTTTTGGGCAAAAATGCACTAATGCTTCTAATTTTGTGGCAAAATTTAGAAATTCCACTAATTTTGGGGCAAAAAGGCAGAAATTCCACTTATTTGGGGGCAAAAATATAGAAATTTCCTTCTTTGGGTCAAAAAGGCAGAAAATTCTTCTTTTTTGAGGCAAATTGCTGAAATTTCCCTTATTTTGTGGCAAAAATTCTGTAATGCCTCTAATTTTGGGGTAAAAATCAGAAATTCCATTAATTTTGCGGCAAAAGACAGAAATTACCATTAATGTGGGGGAAATTAATGAAATTTCCTTTTTTTGGGACAAAATTGCAGAAATATCCCTTATTTTTAAGCAAAATTGCAGAAATTTCCTTTATCTTGTGGCAAAAATGCAGAAATTCCTTTTATTTCATGGCAAAAGGGCAGAAATTACGCTTTTTTGGTGGCAAATTCCAGAACTTACCAGTATTTTAGGAAAAAAGCCTGAATTTCCTCTTATTTTGTGCCAAAAAGGCAGAAATTCTTTTTATTTTAGAGCTAAAAGGCAGAAATTCCACATAATTTTGGCCAAAAATGCAGAAATTTCCATTATTTTGGGGCAAAAACACAGTAATGCACCTAATTTGGTGGTAAAAATGCATAAATTCCCCTAATTTTGGGGCAAAAAGGCAAAAATTCCCCCTTAATTTTGGGCAAAAATGCAGAAATTCCTATTATTTTGGGCAAAATAGGCAGAAATTTCCCTTATTTTGTGGCAAAAGGATAGAAATTTAACTTATTTTAAGATAAAATTGCAGAAACTTTCCTTATTTTGTGGCAAAAATGCAGAAATTCTCATTATTTTGGGGTATTAAGGCAGAAATTTCCCTTATTTTGAACAAAATTGCAGAAATTTCCCATATGTTGGGGCAAAAATGCAGTAATGCTGCTAATTTTGGGGCAAAATTCAGAAATTTCACTAATTTTGAGGCAAAAAGGCAAAAATCCCTATTATTTTGGGGCAAAAATGCAGAAATATTTCTTTTTTGGGACAAAATTGCAGAAATTTCCTTTATTTTGAGGCAAATTGCAGAAATTTCCCTTATTTTGGGGTAAAAATGCAGTAATGCTTCTAATTATGGAGGAAAAATTCAGAAATTCCCCTAATTTTGGGGCAAAAATGCAGAATTTCCCCTTATTGTGGAAAAAAATTGCTGAGATTTCCCTTTTTTTGGACAAAATTGCAAAAATTTTCCTTATTTTGGGGTAAAATTGCAGAAATTTCCCTTATCTAGGGCAAAAACATTAGAAATTTCCCTTCTTTCAGGTCATAAAGGCAGAAATTCCACTTATTAGGGGGCAATTTGCAGAAAATACCCTTATTTTAGGGCCAAACGGCTGAAATTCCCCTTATTTTTTGCCTTAAAGGCAGAAATTCTTTTTATTTTAGGGCAAAAATTAGAAATTCCACTTAATTTTGGGCAAAAATGCAGAAATTTCCCTTATTTTTTGCAAAAAGACAGTAATGCACCTAATTTGAAGGCAAAAAGGCAGAAATTCCCATAATTTTGGGGCAAAAAGGCAGAAATTTCCCTTATTGTGGGGCAAAATTGCTGAGATCTCCCTTTTTTTGGACAAAATTGCAAAAATTTCCCCTATTTTGGGGTAAAATTGCAGATTTCCCATATTTTGGGGTAAAAATGCAGTAATGCTTCTAATTTTGGAGCAAAAATTCAGAAATTGCCCTAATTTTGAGGCAAAAAGGCAGAATATCCCCTTATTGTGGGGCAAAATTGCTGAGATTTCCCTTTCTTTGGACAAAATTGCAAAAATTTCCCTTATTTTGGGGTAAAATTGCAGAAATTTCCCTTATTTGGGGTAAAAATGCAGTAATGCTTCTAATTTTGGAGCAAAAATTTAGAAATTCCCCTAATTTTGGGGCAAAAAGGCAGAACTTCTTGTTATTGTGGGGGAAAATTGCTGAGATTTTTCTTTCTTTGGACAAAATTGCAAAATCTTCCTTTATTTTGGGGTAAAATTGTAGAAATTTCCTTTATTTTGGGCAAAAATACAGAAATTCCTCTTTTTTCAGGTCATAAAGGAAGAAATTCCACTTATTAGGGGGCAAATTGCAGAAATTATCCTTATTTTAGGGCAAAAAGCCTGAAATTCCTCTTATTTTTATGCCAAAAAGGCAGAAATTCTTCTTATTTTAGGGCAAAAATGAGAAATTCCACTTAATTTTGGGCAAAAATGCAGAAATTTCCCTTATTTTCAACAAAAAGACCGTAATGCACCTATTTTGGGGGCAAAAAGGCAGACATTACCCTAATTTTTGTGGCAAAAAGGCAGAAATTCCTTTTATTTTGGGTCAAAAATGCTGAAATTTCTCTTATTTTTGAGCAAAAATGCAGAAATTTTCCTTATTTTAAGGCAAAAAGACAGAAATTCTCATTATTTTAGGCCAAAAATAGAAATTACCCTTATTTTAGGCCAAAAAGACTAAATTCCCCTTATTTTGGGGCAAAAGGGCAGAAATTCCCCTTATTTTAGGGCAAAAATGCAGAAATTCCCCTTAATTTTGGACGAAAATGCAGAACTTTCTTTTAATTGTGGGCAAAAATGCAGAAATCCCCATTATTTTGGGCCAAATAGGCAGAAATTTCCCTTATTTTGAGGCAAAAGAATAGAAATTTAACTTATTTTAGGATAAAATTGCAGAAACTTCTCTTATTTTGTGGCAAAAATGCAGAAATTCCCATTATTTTGGGGTAAAAAGGCAATAATTTCCCTTATTTTGGAACAAAAATGCAGAAATTTCCCATATTCTGGGGCAAAAATGCAGTAATGCTTCAAATTTTTGAGCAAATTTCATAAGTTTCACTAATTTTGGGGCAAAAAGGCAAAAATCCCTATTATTTGGGGCAAAAATGCAGAAATATCCTCTTTTTGGGACAAAATTGCAGAAATTTCCTTTATTTTGAGGCAAATTGCAGAAATTTCCTCTATTTTGGGGTAAAAATGCAGTAATGCTTCTAATTTTGGAGCAAAAATTGAGAAATTCCCCTAATTTTGAGGCAAAAATGCAGAAATTCCCCTTATTGTGGGGCAAAATTGCTGAGTTTTCTCTTTTTTTGGACAAAATTGCAGAAATTTCCCTTATCTTGGTAAAAATTTTAGAAATTACCGTTCTTTCACGTCATAAAGGCAGAAATTCCACTTATTAGGGGGCAAATTGCAGAAATTACCCTTATTTTAGAGCAAAAAGACTGAAAATCTCCTTATTTTTTGCCTTAAAGGCAGAAATTCTTTTTAATTTAGGGCATAAATCAGAAATTCCACTTAATTTTGGGCAAAAATGCAGAAATTTCCCTTATTTTGTTCAAAAAGACAGTAATGCACATAATTTGAAGGCAAAAAGGTAGAAATTCCTCTAATTTTGGGGCAAAAAGGCAGAAATTTCCCTTATTGTGGGGCAAAATTGCTGAGATCTCCCTTTTTTTGGACAAAATTGCAAAAATTTCCCTTATTTTGAAGTAAAATTGCAGAAATTTCCCATATTTTGGGGTAAAAATGCAGTAATGTTTCTAATTTTGGAGCAAAAATTCACAAATTCCCCTAATTTTGAGGCAAAAATGCAGAAATTCCCTTTATTGTGGGGCAAAATTGCTGAGATTTCCCTTTCTTTGGACCAAATTGCAAAAATTTCCCTTATTTTGGGGTAAAATTGCAGAAATTTCCCATATTTTGGGGTAAAAATGCAGTAATGCTTCTAATTTTGGAGCAAAAATTTAGAAATTCCTCTCATTTTGGAAGAAAAAGGCAGAACTTCCCCTTATTGTGGGGGAAAATTGCTGAGATTTTTCTTTCTTTGGACAAAATTTCAAAATCTTCCTTTATTTTGGGGTAAAATTGCAGAAATTTCCTTTATCTTGGGCAAAAATACAGAAATTTCTCTTCTTTCAGGTCATAAAGGCAGAAATTCCACTTATTAGGGGGCAAATTGCAGTAATTACCCTTATTTTAGGGCAAAAAGCCTGAAATTCCTCTTATTTTGTGCCAAAAAGGCAGAAATTCTTCTTATTTTAGGGCAAAAATGAGAAATTCCACTTAATTTTGGGCAATAATGCAGAAATCCCTTATTTTGAACAAAAAGACACTAATGCACCTAATTTGGGGGCAAAAAGGCAGAATTACCCTAATTGTTTGGGGCAAAAAGGCAGAAATTCCACTTATTTTGGGGCAAAAATGCTGAAATTCCACTTATTTTGGAGCAAAAATGCAGAAATTTTCTTTATTTTAGGAAAAAAGACAGAAATTCTCATTATTTTAGGCCAAAAATAGAAATTACCCTTATTTTAGGCCAAAAAGACTAAGTTCCCCTTATTTTGGGGCAAAAGGGCAGAAATTCCCCTTATTTTAGGGCAAAAAGGCAGAAATTCCCCTTAATTTTGGAAAAAAATGCAGAATTTTCTTTTAATTGTGGGCAAAAATGCAGAAATACCCCTTATTTTGGGCCAAATAGGTAGAAATTTCCCTTATTTTGAGGCAAAAGAATAGAAATTTTAATTATTTTAGGATAAAATTGCAGAAACTTCCCTTATTTTGTGGCAAAAATGCAGAAATTCCCATTATTTTGGGGTAAAAAGGCAGAAATTTTCTTTATTTTGGAACAAAATTGCAGAAATTTCCCATATTTTGGGGCAAAAATGCAGTAATGCTTCTAATTTTTGAGTAAAATTCAGAAATTTCACTAATTTTGGGGCAAAAAACCCTATTATTTGGGGCAAAAATGCAGAAATATCCCTTTTTTGGGACAAAATTGCAGAAATTTCCTTTATTTTGAGGCAAATTGCAGAAATTTCATCTATTTTGGGGTAAAAATGCAGTAATGCTTCTAATTTTGGAGCAAAAATTCAGAAATTCCCCTAATTTTGGGGCAAAAAAGCAGAAATTCCCCTTATTGTGGGGCAAAATTGCTGAGATTTCCCTTTTTTTGGACAAAATTGCAAAAATTTCCCTTATTTAGGGATAAAATTGCAGAAATATCCCTTATCTTGGTAAAAATTTTAGAAATTACCGTTCTTTCAGGTCATAAAGGAAGAAATTCAACTTATTAGGGGGCAAATTGCAGAAATTACCCTTATTTTAGGGCAAAATGACTGAAAATCCCCTTATTTTTTGCCTTAAAGGCAGAAATTCTTTTTATTTTAGGGCATTAATCAGAAATTCCACTTAATTTTGGGAAAAAATGCAGAAATTTCCCTTATTTTGTGCAAAAAGACAGTAATGCACATAATTTGAAGGCAATAAGGCAGAAATTCCCCTAATTTTGGGGCAAAAAGGCAGAAATTTCCCTTATTGTGGGGCAAAATTGCTGAGATCTCCCTTTTTTTGGACAAAATTGCAAAAATTTCCCTTATTTTGGGGTAAAATTGCAGAAATTTCCCATATTTTGGGGTAAAAATGCAGTAATGCTTCTAATTTTGGAGCAAAAATTCAGAAATTCCCCTAATTTTGAGGCAAAAATGAAGAAATTCCCCTTATTGTGGGGCAAAATTGCTGAGATTTCCCTTTCTTTGGACCAAATTGCAAAAATTTCCCTTATTTTGGGGTAAAATTGCAGAAATTTCCCTTATTTTGGGGTAAAAATGCAGTAATGCTTCTAATTTTGGAGCAAAAATTAAGAAATTCCTCTAATTTTGGGGGAAAAAGGCAGAACTTCCCCTTATTGTGGGGGAAAATTGCTGAGATTTTTTTTCTTTGGACAAAATTGCAAAATCTTCCTTTACTTTGGGGTAAAATTGCAGAAATTTCCTTTATCTTGGGCAAAAATACAGAAATTCCTATTCTTTCAGGTCATAATGGCAGAAATTCCACTTATTAGGGGGCAAATTGCAGAAATTACCCTTATTTTAAGGCAAAAAGCCTGAAATTCCTCTTATTTTGTGCCAAAAAGGCAGAAATTCTTTTTATTTTAGGGCAAAAATGAAAAATTCCACTTAATTTTAAGCAAAAATGCAGAAATTTCCCTTATTTTGAACAAAAATACACTAATGCACCTAATTTGGGGGCAAAAAGGCAGAAATTACCCTAATTTTTTGGGGCAAAAAGGCAGAAATTCCACTTATTTTGGGGCAAAAATGCTGAAATTCCCCTTATTTTGGAGCAAAAATCCAGAAATTTTCCTTATTTTAGGGCAAAAAGACAGAAATTCTCATTATTTTAGGCCAAAAATAGAAATTAACCTTATTTTAGGCCAAAAAGATTAAATTCCCCTTATTTTGGGGCAAAAGAGCAGAAATTCCCCTTATTTTAGGGCAAAAAGGAAGAAATTCCCCTTAATTTTGGAAGAAAATGCAGAATTTTCTTTTAATTGTCGGCAAAAATGCAGAAATCCCCCTTATTTTGGGCCAAATAGGCAGAAATTTCCCTTATTTTGAGGCAAAAGAAGAGAAATTTTATTTATTTTAGGATAAAATTGCAGAAACTTCCCTTATTTTGTGGCAAAAATGCAGAAATTCCCATTATTTTTGCGTAAAAAGGAAGAAATTTCCCTTATTTTGGAACAAAATTGCAGAAATTTCCCATATTTTTGGGCAAAAATGCAGTAATGCTTCTAATTTTTGAGCAAAATTCAGAAATTTCACTAATTTTGGGGCAAAAAGGCAGAAATTCCCCTTATTGTGGGGCAAAATTACTGAGATTTTCCTTTTTTTGAACAAAATTGCAAAAATTTTCCTTATTTTGGGGTAAAATTGCAGAAATTTCCCTTATCTAGGGCAAAAATATTAGAAATTCCCCTTCTTTCAGGTCATAAAGGCAGAAATTCCACTTATTAGGGGGCAATTTGCAGAAAATACCCTTATTTTAGGGCCAAAAGGCTGAAATTCCCCTTATTTTTTGCCTTAAAGGCAGAAATTCTTTTTATTTTAGGGCAAAAATCAGAAATTCCACTTAATTTTGGGCAAAAATGCAGAAATTTCCCTTATTTTGGGAAAAAAGACAGTAATGCACCTAATTTGAAGGCAAAAAGGCAGAAATTCCCCTAATTTTGGGGCAAAAAAGCAGAAATTTCCTTTATTGTGGGGCAAAATTGCTGAGATCTCCCTTTTTTTGGACAAATTTGCAAAAATTTCCCTTATTTTGGGGTAAAATTGCAGAAATTTCCCATATTTTGGGGTAAAAATGCAGTAATGCTTCTAATTTTGGAGCAAAAATTCAGAAATTCCACTAATTTTTAGGCAAAAAGGCAGAATATCCCCTTATTGTTGGGCAAAATTGCTGAGATTTCCCTTTCTTTGGACAAAATTGCAAAAATTTTCCTTATTTTGGGGAAAAATTCCAGAAATTTCCCTTATTTTGAGGCAAAATTGCAGAAATTTCACTTATTTCAGAAAAAAAGCAAAAATTTTCTTATTTTGGGGCAAAAATGCAGAAATTTCCCATATTTTGCGGCAAAAATGCAGAAATTCCCCATATTTTGAGGTAAAATGGTGAAATTCCCCTTATTTCGGGGCAAAAAGGCAGAAATTTCCCTTATTTTGGGGCACAATTGCAGACATTTCACTTATTTCACGGTAATAAGTCAGAAATTTTCCTTATTGTGGGGCAAAAAAGACAGAAATTCTATTTGTTTTTGGGAAAAAGAAAGAAGTTCCACTTATTTAGAGGCAAAAAAGCAGAAATTCCCCCTTTTTATGGCAAAAAGGTATGCATTCCTCTTATTTTTGGGCAAAATGGCAGAAATTCTTCGTATTTTGTAGCAAAATTGCAGAAATTCCCCTAATTGTGGGGCAAAAAGGCAGAAATTCCCTATATGTTGGGGCAAAAAGACAGAAATTCTCCTTATTTTGGGGCGAAACTTAGAAATTCCACTTATTTTTGGGCAAAATTTCAGAAATTGCCCTTATTTTGGGGCAAAATTGCAGAAATTTAACTTATTTTGGGGCAAAATTGCATAAATTTCACTTATTTCAGGGAAAAAAAGCAGAAATTTTTCTTATTTTGGGGCAAAAAGGCAGAAATGCCTAATATTCTGTGGCAAAAATGCAGAAATTACCCATATTTTGAGGTAAAAAGGCTGAAATTCCCTTTATTTGGGGGCAAAAAGGCAGAAATTTCTCTTATTTTGGGGCAAAATTTAGAAATTTCACTTATTTCAGAGTAATAAGTCAGAACTTTTTCTTATTTTGGGGCAAAAAAGACAGGAATTCCCTTTGTTTTTGGGGAAAAGAACAGAAATTCCACTTATTTAGAGGCAAAAAAGCAGAAATTCCCCTTATTTTGGAGCAAAAATGAAGAAATTTCCCTTTTTTATGGCAAAAAGTTATGTATTCTTCTTATTTTTAGGCAAAAAGGCAGAAATCCCCCGTATTTTAAAGCAAAATTATAGAAATTTCCCTAATTGTGGGGCAAAAAGACAGAAATTCTCCTTATTTTAGGGCAAAAGACAGAAATTTCAATTATTTTGGGGCAAAATTGCAGAAATTTTACTTATTTCAGAAAAAAAGCAAAAATTTTCTTATTTTGGGGCAAAAATGCAGAAATTTCCCATATTTTGCAGCAAAAATGCAGAAATTCACCTTAATTTGAGGTTAAAAGGCTGAATTTCCCCTTATTTGGGGGCAAAAAGGCAGAATTTTCCCTTATTTTGGGGCAAAATTGCAGAAATTTCACTTATTTCAGGGTAATAAGTCAGAAATTTTCCTTATTTTTGGGCAAAAAAGACACAAATTTCCTTTGTTTTGGGGGAAAAATACAGAAATTTCACTTATTTAGAGGCAAAAAAGTAGAAATTCCCCTTATTTTGGAGCAAAATTGCAGAAATTCCCCTAAATGTGGGCAAAAAAGCAGAAATTCCCTATATATTGGGGCAAAAAGTCAGAAATTCTCATTATTTTGGGGCAAAACTCAGAAATTCCACTTATTTTTGGGGAAAATTCCAGAAATTTCACATATTTTGGGGCAAAATTGCAGAAATTTCACTTATTTTGGGGCAAAATTGCAGAAATTTCACTTATTACAGAAAAAAAAGCAGAAATTTTACTATTTTGTGGCAAAGAGGCAGAAATTTCTTTTATTTTGGTACAAATTTGCAGAAATTTTTCTTATTTTGGGGCAAAAAGGAAGAAATTTCCCTTATTTTGGGCAAAAATGCAGAAATTCCCCTTCTTTTGAGGTAAAAAGGCTGAAATTCCCATTATTTGGGGGCAAAAAGAAAGAAATTTTTTTTATTTTGGGGCAAAATTGCAGAAATTTCACTTATTTCAGAGTAATAAGTCAGAATTTTTTTTTGGGCCAAAACAACAGGAATTACCTTTGTTTTGGGGGAAAAAGATAGAAATTCCACTTATTTAGAGGCAAAAAAAGCAGAAATTCCCCTTATTTTGGAGCAAAATTGCAGAAATTCCCCTTATTTTGGAGCATAAATGAAAAAAATTTCCCTTTTTTTATCGCAAAAAGGTATGCATTCTTCTTATTTTCAGGCAAAAAGGCAGAAATTCCTCGTATTTTGGAGCAAAATTGCAGAAATTCCCCTAATTGTGGGGCAAAAAGGCGGAAATTCCCTATATGTTGGGGCAAAAAGACAAAAATTCTGCTTATTTTGGGGAAAAACTCAGAAATTCCACTTATTTTGGGGCAAAATTTCAGAAATTTCCCTTATTTTGGGGCAAAATTGCAGAAATTTCACTTATTTTGGGGCAAAATTGCAGAAATTTCACCTATTTCAGGGAAAAAAGGAAGAAATTTTCCTTATTTTGGGGCAAAAATGCAGAAATTCCTAATATTTTGTGGCAAAAATTCTTTTTATTTTGAGGTAAAAATGCTGAAATTCCCTTTATTTGGGGGCAAAAAGGCAGAAATTTCCCTTATTTTGGGGCAAAATTGCAGAAATTTCACTTATTTCAGGGTAATAAGTCAGAATTTTTCCTTATTTTGGGGCAAACAAGACAGAAATTCCCTCTTTTTGGGGAAAAAGACAGAAATTCCACTTATTTAGAGGCAAAAAGCAGAAATACCCCTTATTTTGGAGCAAAATAAAGAAATTTTCATTTTTTATGGCACAAAGGTATGCATTCTTTTTATTTTCGGGCAAAAAGGCAGAAATTCCCCGTATTTTGGAGCAAAATTGCAGAAATTCCCCTAATTGTGGGGCAAAAATGCAGAAATTCCCTATATGTTAAGGCAAAAAGACAGAAATATCCCTTGTTTTGGGGCAAAATTGCAGAAATTTCAGTTATTTTGGGGCAAAATTGCAGAAATTTCACTTATTTCAGAAAAAAAGAGATATTTTCTTATTTTTGGTCAAAAAGGTAGAAATTTCTTTTATTTTGGTACAAAATTGCAGAAATTTTTCTTATTTTGGGGCAAAAAGGCAGTAATTTCCCATATTTTGGCCAAAAATGCAAAAATTCCCTTTATATTGAGGTAAAAAAGCTGAAATTCCCCTTATTTGGGGGCAAAAAAGGCATAAATTTCCCTTACTTTGGGGCACAATTGCAGACATTTCACTTATTTCAGGGTAATAGGTCAGAAATTTTCCTTATTGTGGGGCAAAAAAGACAGAAATTCCCTTTGTTTTGGGGGAAAAAGACAGAAATTCCACTTATTTAGAGGCAAAAGCAGAAATTCCCCTTATTTTGGAGCAAAAATTAAGAAATTTCCATTTTTTTATGGCAAAAAGGTATGCATTCTTCTTATTTTCAGGCAAAAAGGCAGAAATTCCCCGTATTTTAAAGAAAATTGTAGAAATTTCCCTAATTGTGGGGTAAAAAGACAGAAATTCTCTTATTTTGGGGCAAAAGACAGAAATTCTACTTATTTTGGGGCAAAATTCCAGAAATTTCCCTTATTTTGAGGCAAAATTGCAGAAATTTCACTTATTTCAGAAAAAAAGCAAAAATTTTCTTATTTTGGGGCAAAAATGCAGAAATTTCCCATATTTTGCGGCAAAAATGCAGAAATTCCCCATATTTTGAGGTAAAATGGTGAAATTCCCCTTATTTCGGGGCAAAAAGGCAGAAATTTCCCTTATTTTGGGGCACAATTGCAGACATTTCACTTATTTCAGGGTAATAAGTCAGAAATTTTCCTTATTGTGGGGCAAAAAAGACAGAAATTTTATTTGTTTTTGGGAAAAAGAAAGAAGTTCCACTTATTTAGAGGCAAAAAAGCAGAAATTCCCCCTTTTTATGGCAAAAAGGTATGCATTCCTCTTATTTTTGGGCAAAATGGCAGAAATTCTTCGTATTTTGTAGCAAAATTGCAGAAATTCCCCTAATTGTGGGGCAAAAAGGCAGAAATTCCCTATATGTTGGGGCAAAAAGACAGAAATTCTCCTTATTTTGGGGCGAAACTTAGAAATTCCACTTATTTTTGGGCAAAATTTCAGAAATTGCCCTTATTTTGGGGCAAAATTGCAGAAATTTAACTTATTTTGGGGCAAAATTGCATAAATTTCACTTATTTCAGGGAAAAAAGGCAGAAATTTTTCTTATTTTGGGGCAAAAAGGCAGAAATGCCTAATATTTTGTGGCAAAAATGCAGAAATTACCCATATTTTGAGGTAAAAAGGCTGAAATTCCCTTTATTTGGGGGCAAAAAGGCAGAAATTTCTCTTATTTTGGGGCAAAATTTAGAAATTTCACTTATTTCAGAGTAATAAGTCAGAACTTTTTCTTATTTTGGGGCAAAAAAGACAGGAATTCCCTTTGTTTTTGGGGAAAAGAACAGAAATTCCACTTATTTAGAGGCAAAAAAGCAGAAATTCCCCTTATTTTGGAGCAAAAATGAAGAAATTTCCCTTTTTTATGGCAAAAAGTTATGTATTCTTCTTATTTTTAGGCAAAAAGGCAGAAATCCCCCGTATTTTAAAGCAAAATTGTAGAAATTTCCCTAATTGTGGGGCAAAAAGACAGAAATTCTCCTTATTTTAGGGCAAAAGACAGAAATTTCAATTATTTTGGGGCAAAATTGCAGAAATTTTACTTATTTCAGAAAAAAAGCAAAAATTTTCTTATTTTGGGGCAAAAATGCAGAAATCTCCCATATTTTGCAGCAAAAATGCAGAAATTCACCTTAATTTGAGGTTAAAAGGCTGAATTTCCCCTTATTTGGGGGCAAAAAGGCAGAATTTTCCCTTATTTTGGGGCAAAATTGCAGAAATTTCACTTATTTCAGGGTAATAAGTCAGAAATTTTCCTTATTTTTGGGCAAAAAAGACACAAATTTCCTTTGTTTTGGGGGAAAAATACAGAAATTTCACTTATTTAGAGGCAAAAAAGTAGAAATTCCCCTTATTTTGGAGCAAAATTGCAGAAATTCCCCTAAATGTGGGCAAAAAAGCAGAAATTCCCTATATATTGGGGCAAAAAGTCAGAAATTCTCATTATTTTGGGGCAAAACTCAGAAATTCCACTTATTTTCGGGGAAAATTCCAGAAATTTCACATATTTTGGGGCAAAATTGCAGAAATTTCACTTATTTTGGGGCAAAATTGCAGAAATTTCACTTATTACAGAAAAAAAAGCAGAAATTTTACTATTTTGTGGCAAAGAGGCAGAAATTTCTTTTATTTTGGTACAAATTTGCAGAAATTTTTCTTATTTTGGGGCAAAAAGGAAGAAATTTCCCTTATTTTGGGCAAAAATGCAGAAATTCCCCTTCTTTTGAGGTAAAAAGGCTGAAATTCCCATTATTTGGGGGCAAAAAGAAAGAAATTTTTTTTATTTTGGGGCAAAATTGCAGAAATTTCACTTATTTCAGAGTAATAAGTCAGAATTTTTTTTTTGGGCCAAAACAACAGGAATTACCTTTGTTTTGGGGGAAAAAGATAGAAATTCCACTTATTTAGAGGCAAAAAAAGCAGAAATTCCCCTTATTTTGGAGCAAAATTGCAGAAATTCCCCTTATTTTGGAGCATAAATGAAAAAAATTTCCCTTTTTTTATCGCAAAAAGGTATGCATTCTTCTTATTTTCAGGCAAAAAGGCAGAAATTCCTCGTATTTTGGAGCAAAATTGCAGAAATTCCCCTAATTGTGGGGCAAAAAGGCGGAAATTCCCTATATGTTGGGGCAAAAAGACAAAAATTCTGCTTATTTTGGGGAAAAACTCAGAAATTCCACTTATTTTGGGGCAAAATTTCAGAAATTTCCCTTATTTTGGGGCAAAATTGCAGAAATTTCACTTATTTTGGGGCAAAATTGCAGAAATTTCACCTATTTCAGGGAAAAAAGGAAGAAATTTTCCTTATTTTGGGGCAAAAATGCAGAAATTCCTAATATTTTGTGGCAAAAATTCTTTTTATTTTGAGGTAAAAATGCTGAAATTCCCTTTATTTGGGGGCAAAAAGGCAGAAATTTCCCTTATTTTGGGGCAAAATTGCAGAAATTTCACTTATTTCAGGGTAATAAGTCAGAATTTTTCCTTATTTTGGGGCAAACAAGACAGAAATTCCCTCTTTTTGGGGAAAAAGACAGAAATTCCACTTATTTAGAGGCAAAAAGCAGAAATACCCCTTATTTTGGAGCAAAATAAAGAAATTTTCATTTTTTATGGCACAAAGGTATGCATTCTTTTTATTTTCGGGCAAAAAGGCAGAAATTCCCCGTATTTTGGAGCAAAATTGCAGAAATTCCCCTAATTGTGGGGCAAAAATGCAGAAATTCCCTATATGTTAAGGCAAAAAGACAGAAATATCCCTTGTTTTGGGGCAAAATTGCAGAAATTTCAGTTATTTTGGGGCAAAATTGCAGAAATTTCACTTATTTCAGAAAAAAAGAGATATTTTCTTATTTTTGGTCAAAAAGGTAGAAATTTCTTTTATTTTGGTACAAAATTGCAGAAATTTTTCTTATTTTGGGGCAAAAAGGCAGTAATTTCCCATATTTTGGCCAAAAATGCAAAAATTCCCTTTATATTGAGGTAAAAAAGCTGAAATTCCCCTTATTTGGGGGCAAAAAAGGCATAAATTTCCCTTACTTTGGGGCACAATTGCAGACATTTCACTTATTTCAGGGTAATAGGTCAGAAATTTTCCTTATTGTGGGGCAAAAAAGACAGAAATTCCCTTTGTTTTGGGGGAAAAAGACAGAAATTCCACTTATTTAGAGGCAAAAGCAGAAATTCCCCTTATTTTGGAGCAAAAATTAAGAAATTTCCATTTTTTTATGGCAAAAAGGTATGCATTCTTCTTATTTTCAGGCAAAAAGGCAGAAATTCCCCGTATTTTAAAGAAAATTGTAGAAATTTCCCTAATTGTGGGGTAAAAAGACAGAAATTCTCTTATTTTGGGGCAAAAGACAGAAATTCTACTTATTTTGGGGCAAAATTCCAGAAATTTCCCTTATTTTGAGGCAAAATTGCAGAAATTTCACTTATTTCAGAAAAAAAGCAAAAATTTTCTTATTTTGGGGCAAAAATGCAGAAATTTCCCATATTTTGCGGCAAAAATGCAGAAATTCCCCATATTTTGAGGTAAAATGGTGAAATTCCCCTTATTTCGGGGCAAAAAGGCAGAAATTTCCCTTATTTTGGGGCACAATTGCAGACATTTCACTTATTTCAGGGTAATAAGTCAGAAATTTTCCTTATTGTGGGGCAAAAAAGACAGAAATTTTATTTGTTTTTGGGAAAAAGAAAGAAGTTCCACTTATTTAGAGGCAAAAAAGCAGAAATTCCCCCTTTTTATGGCAAAAAGGTATGCATTCCTCTTATTTTTGGGCAAAATGGCAGAAATTCTTCGTATTTTGTAGCAAAATTGCAGAAATTCCCCTAATTGTGGGGCAAAAAGGCAGAAATTCCCTATATGTTGGGGCAAAAAGACAGAAATTCTCCTTATTTTGGGGCGAAACTTAGAAATTCCACTTATTTTTGGGCAAAATTTCAGAAATTGCCCTTATTTTGGGGCAAAATTGCAGAAATTTAACTTATTTTGGGGCAAAATTGCATAAATTTCACTTATTTCAGGGAAAAAAGGCAGAAATTTTTCTTATTTTGGGGCAAAAAGGCAGAAATGCCTAATATTTTGTGGCAAAAATGCAGAAATTACCCATATTTTGAGGTAAAAAGGCTGAAATTCCCTTTATTTGGGGGCAAAAAGGCAGAAATTTCTCTTATTTTGGGGCAAAATTTAGAAATTTCACTTATTTCAGAGTAATAAGTCAGAACTTTTTCTTATTTTGGGGCAAAAAAGACAGGAATTCCCTTTGTTTTTGGGGAAAAGAACAGAAATTCCACTTATTTAGAGGCAAAAAAGCAGAAATTCCCCTTATTTTGGAGCAAAAATGAAGAAATTTCCCTTTTTTATGGCAAAAAGTTATGTATTCTTCTTATTTTTAGGCAAAAAGGCAGAAATCCCCCGTATTTTAAAGCAAAATTGTAGAAATTTCCCTAATTGTGGGGCAAAAAGACAGAAATTCTCCTTATTTTAGGGCAAAAGACAGAAATTTCAATTATTTTGGGGCAAAATTGCAGAAATTTTACTTATTTCAGAAAAAAAGCAAAAATTTTCTTATTTTGGGGCAAAAATGCAGAAATCTCCCATATTTTGCAGCAAAAATGCAGAAATTCACCTTAATTTGAGGTTAAAAGGCTGAATTTCCCCTTATTTGGGGGCAAAAAGGCAGAATTTTCCCTTATTTTGGGGCAAAATTGCAGAAATTTCACTTATTTCAGGGTAATAAGTCAGAAATTTTCCTTATTTTTGGGCAAAAAAGACACAAATTTCCTTTGTTTTGGGGGAAAAATACAGAAATTTCACTTATTTAGAGGCAAAAAAGTAGAAATTCCCCTTATTTTGGAGCAAAATTGCAGAAATTCCCCTAAATGTGGGCAAAAAAGCAGAAATTCCCTATATATTGGGGCAAAAAGTCAGAAATTCTCATTATTTTGGGGCAAAACTCAGAAATTCCACTTATTTTCGGGGAAAATTCCAGAAATTTCACATATTTTGGGGCAAAATTGCAGAAATTTCACTTATTTTGGGGCAAAATTGCAGAAATTTCACTTATTACAGAAAAAAAAGCAGAAATTTTACTATTTTGTGGCAAAGATGCAGAAATTTCTTTTATTTTGGTACAAATTTGCAGAAATTTTTCTTATTTTGGGGCAAAAAGGAAGAAATTTCCCTTATTTTGGGCAAAAATGCAGAAATTCCCCTTCTTTTGAGGTAAAAAGGCTGAAATTCCCATTATTTGGGGGCAAAAAGAAAGAAATTTTTTTTATTTTGGGGCAAAATTGCAGAAATTTCACTTATTTCAGAGTAATAAGTCAGAATTTTTTTTTTTTGGGCCAAAACAACAGGAATTACCTTTGTTTTGGGGGAAAAAGATAGAAATTCCACTTATTTAGAGGCAAAAAAGCAGAAATTCCCCTTATTTTGGAGCAAAATTGCAGAAATTCCCCTAATTGTGGGGCAAAAAGGCAGAAATTCCCTGTATGTTGGGGCAAAAAGATAGAAATTCTCCTTATTTTGGGGCAAAACTCAGAAATTCCACTTATTTTGGGGCAAAATTCCAGAAATTTCACTTATTTTGAGGCAAAATTGCAGAAATTTCACTTATTTCAGAAAAGAAGGAGAAATTTTCTTATTTGGGGGCAAAAAGGCAGAAATTTCTATTATTTTGGTACAAAATTGCAGAAATTTATCTTATTTTGGAGCAAAAAAGAATATATTTCCCATATGTTGTGGCAAAAATACAGAAATTCCCCTTATTTTGAGGTAAAAAGCCTGAAATTCCTCTTATTTGGGGGCAAAGAGGCAGAAATTTCCTTTATTTTGGGGCAAAATCTCAGAAATTTCACTTATTTCATGGTAATAAGTCAGAAATTTTCTTTATTTTGTGGCAAAAAAGACAGAAATTCCCTTTGTTTTGGAGGAAAAAAACAGAAATTCCACTTGTTTAGAGGCAAAAAAGCAGAAATTCCCCTTATTTTGGAGCACAAATGAAGAAATTTCCCTTTTTTTATGGCAAAAAGGTATGCATTTTTCTTATTTTTGGGGAAAAAGGAAGAAATTCTTCGTATTTTGGAGCAAAATTGCAGAAATTTCCCTAATTGTGGGGCAAAAAGGCAGAAATTCCCTATATGTTGGGCAAAAAGACAGAAATTCTCTTTATTTTGGTGCAAAACTCAGAAATTCCACTTATTTTGGGGCAAAATTCCAGAAATTTCCCTTATTTTGGGGCAAAATTGCAGAAATTTCATTTATTTTGGGGCAAAATTGCAGAAATTTCACTTATTTCAGAGAAAAAGGGCAGAAAATTTCCTTATTTTGGGGCAAAAAGGCAGAAATTCTTATATTTTGTGGCAAAACTGCAGAAATTCCCCTTATTTTGAGGTAAAAAGGCTGAAATTACTCTTATTTGGGAGCAAAAAGGCAGAAATTTCCCTTATTTTGGGGCAAAATTTCAGAAATTTCACTTACTTCAGCGTAATAAGTCAGAAATTTCCTTATTTTGGTGCAAAAAAGACAGAAATTCCCTTTGTTTTGGGGAAAAAAGAAAAAATTCCACTTATTTGGAGGCAAAAATGCAGAAATTCCCCTTATTTTGGAGCATAAATGAAAAAAATTTCCCTTTTTTTATCGCAAAAAGGTATGCCTTCTTCTTATTTTCGGGCAAAAAGGCAGAAATTCCTCGTATTTTGGAGCAAAATTGCAGAAATTCCCCTAATTGTGGGGCAAAAAGGCGGAAATTCCCTATATGTTGGGGCAAAAAGACAAAAATTCTGCTTATTTTGGGGAAAAACTCAGAAATTCCACTTATTTTGGGGCAAAATTTCAGAAATTTCCCTTATTTTGGGGCAAAATTGCAGAAATTTCACTTATTTTGGGGCAAAATTGCAGAAATTTCACCTATTTCAGGGAAAAAAGGAAGAAATTTTCCTTATTTTGGGGCAAAAATGCAGAAATTCCTAATATTTTGTGGCAAAAATGCAAAAAATCTTTTTATTTTGAGGTAAAAAGGCTGAAATTCCCTTTATTTGGGAACAAAAAGGCAGAAATTTCCCTTATTTTGGGGCAAAATTGCAGAAATTTCACTTATTTCATGGTAATAAGTCAGAATTTTTCCTTATTTTGGGGCAAACAAGACAGAAATTCCCTCTTTTTGGGGAAAAAGACAGAAATTCCACTTATTTAGAGGCAAAAAGCAGAAATACCCCTTATTTTGGAGCAAAATAAAGAAATTTTCATTTTTTATGGCACAAAGGTATGCATTCTTTTTATTTTCGGGCAAAAAGGCAGAAATTCCCCGTATTTTGGAGCAAAATTGCAGAAATTCCCCTAATTGTGGGGCAAAAATGCAGAAATTCCCTATATGTTAAGGCAAAAAGACAGAAATATCCCTTGTTTTGGGGCAAAATTGCAGAAATTTCAGTTATTTTGGGGCAAAATTGCAGAAATTTCACTTATTTCAGAAAAAAAAGAGATATTTTCTTATTTTTGGTCAAAAAGGTAGAAATTTCTTTTATTTTGGTACAAAATTGCAGAAATTTTTCTTATTTTGGGGCAAAAAGGCAGTAATTTCCCATATTTTGGCCAAAAATGCAAAAATTCCCTTTATATTGAGGTAAAAAAGCTGAAATTCCCCTTATTTGGGGGCAAAAAAGGCATAAATTTCCCTTACTTTGGGGCACAATTGCAGACATTTCACTTATTTCAGGGTAATAAGTCAGAAATTTTCCTTATTGTGGGGCAAAAAAGACAGAAATTCCCTTTGTTTTGGGGGAAAAAGACAGAAATTCCACTTATTTAGAGGCAAAAGCAGAAATTCCCCTTATTTTGGAGCAAAAATTAAGAAATTTCCATTTTTTTATGGCAAAAAGGTATGCATTCTTCTTATTTTCAGGCAAAAAGGAAGAAATTCCCCGTATTTTAAAGAAAATTGTAGAAATTTCCCTAATTGTTGGGTAAAAAGACAGAAATTCTCCTTATTTTGGGGCAAAAGACAGAAATTCTACTTATTTTGGGGCAAAATTCCAGAAATTTCCCTTATTTTGAGGCAAAATTGCAGAAATTTCACTTATTTCAGAAAAAAAGCAAAAATTTTCTTATTTTGGGGCAAAAATGCAGAAATTTCCCATATTTTGCGGCAAAAATGCAGAAATTCCCCATATTTTGAGGTAAAATGGTGAAATTCCCCTTATTTCGGGGCAAAAAGGCAGAAATTTCCCTTATTTTGGGGCACAATTGCAGACATTTCACTTATTTCAGGGTAATAAGTCAGAAATTTTCCTTATTGTGGGGCAAAAAAGACAGAAATTTTATTTGTTTTTGGGAAAAAGAAAGAAGTTCCACTTATTTAGAGGCAAAAAAGCAGAAATTCCCCCTTTTTATGGCAAAAAGGTATGCATTCCTCTTATTTTTGGGCAAAATGGCAGAAATTCTTCGTATTTTGTAGCAAAATTGCAGAAATTCCCCTAATTGTGGGGCAAAAAGGCAGAAATTCCCTATATGTTGGGGCAAAAAGACAGAAATTCTCCTTATTTTGGGGCGAAACTTAGAAATTCCACTTATTTTTGGGCAAAATTTCAGAAATTGCCCTTATTTTGGGGCAAAATTGCAGAAATTTAACTTATTTTGGGGCAAAATTGCATAAATTTCACTTATTTCAGGGAAAAAAGGCAGAAATTTTTCTTATTTTGGGGCAAAAAGGCAGAAATGCCTAATATTTTGTGGCAAAAATGCAGAAATTACCCATATTTTGAGGTAAAAAGGCTGAAATTCCCTTTATTTGGGGGCAAAAAGGCAGAAATTTCTCTTATTTTGGGGCAAAATTTAGAAATTTCACTTATTTCAGAGTAATAAGTCAGAAATTTTTCTTATTTTGGGGCAAAAAAGACAGGAATTCCCTTTGTTTTTGGGGAAAAAGACAGAAATTCCACTTATTTAGAGGCAAAAAAGCAGAAATTCCCCTTATTTTGGAGCAAAAATGAAGAAATTTCCCTTTTTTATGGCAAAAAGTTATGTATTCTTCTTATTTTCAGGCAAAAAGGCAGAAATTCCCCGTATTTTAAAGCAAAATTGTAGAAATTTCCCTAATTGTGGGGCAAAAAGACAGAAATTCTCCTTATTTTAGGGCAAAAGACAGAAATT
Source organism: Micromys minutus (assembly GCF_963924665.1). Lineage (NCBI taxonomy): Eukaryota > Metazoa > Chordata > Mammalia > Rodentia > Muridae > Micromys > Micromys minutus. The sequence goes on along the minus strand of NW_027667249.1, from coordinate 64,605 downwards.
TCAATTATTTTGGGGCAAAATTGCAGAAATTTTACTTATTTCAGAAAAAAAGCAAAAATTTTCTTATTTTGGGGCAAAAATGCAGAAATTTCCCATATTTTGCAGCAAAATTGCAGAAATTCGCCTTAATTTGAGGTTAAAAGGCTGAATTTCCCCTTATTTGGGGGCAAAAAGGCAGAATTTTCCCTTATTTTGGGGCAAAATTGCAGAAATTTCACTTATTTCAGGGTAATAAGTCAGAAATTTTCCTTATTTTTGGGCAAAAAAGACACAAATTTCCTTTGTTTTGGGGGAAAAATACAGAAATTTCACATATTTAGAGGCAAAAAAGTAGAAATTCCCCTTATTTTGGAGCAAAATTGCAGAAATTCCCCTAAATGTGGGCAAAAAAGCAGAAATTCCCTATATATTGGGGCAAAAAGTAAGAAATTCTCATTATTTTGGGGCAAAACTCAGAAATTCCACTTATTTTCGGGGAAAATTCCAGAAATTTCACATATTTTGGGGCAAAATTGCAGAAATTTCACTTATTTTGGGGCAAAATTTCAGGAATTTCACTCATATCAAAAAAAATGCAGAAATTTTCTTATTTGAGGGCAAAAAGGCAGAAATTTCCCACATTTTGGGGCAAAAATACAGAAATTCCCCTTTTTTTATGTAAAAAGGATGAAATTCCCCTTATTTGGGGGCAAAAATGTAAGAAATTTCACTTATTTTGGGGCAAAATTGCAGAAATTCCCCTTATTTTGAGGTAAAAAGGCTGAAATTCCCCTTATTTGGGGCAAAAATGCAGACATTTCCCTTATTTTGGGGCAAAATTGCAGAAATTTCACTTGTATCAGGGTAATACGTCAGAATTTTTCCTTATTTTGGGGCAAAAAAGACAGGAATTCCTTTTTTTTTGTGGGAAAAAGACAGAAATTCCACTTATTTAGAGGCAAAAAAGCAGAAATTCCCCTTATTTTGGAGCAATAATGAAGAAATTTCCTTTTTTTATGTCAAAAATGTATGCATTCTTCTTATTTTGGGGCAAAAAAAAAATTCCCCATATTTTGTAGCAAAATTGCCGAAATTCCCCTAATTTTTACACAAAAAGGCAGAAATTCCCTATATGTTGGGGCAAAAAGACAGAAATTCTCCTTATTTTAGGGCAAAACTCAGAAATTTAACTTATTTTGGGGCAAAATTGCAGAAATTTCACTTATTTCATAGAAAAGCAGAAATTTTCTTATTTTGGAGCCAAAAGGCAGAAATTTCTTTTATTTTGTTACAAAATTGCAGAATTTTTTCTTATTTTGGGGCAAAAAGGCAGAAATTTCCCATATTTTGGGGCAAAAATGCAGAAATTTTTTTTTATTTTGAGTTAAAAGGCTGAAATTCCCCTTATTTGGGGGCAAAAAGCCAGAAATTTCCCTTATTTTGGGGCAAAATTGCAGAAATTTCACTTATTTTGGGGCAAAATTTCAGAAATTTCACTTATTTCAGGGAAAAAAGGCAGAAATTTTCCTTATTTTGGGCCAAAAACGCAGGAATTCCTAATATTTTGTGGCAAAAATGCAGAAATTCCCCTTATTTTGAGGTAAAAATGCTGAAATTCCCCTTATTTGGCGGTAAAAAGGCAGAATTTTTATTATTTTGGGGCAAAATTGCAGAAATTTCACTTATTTCAGGGTAATAAGTCAGAAATTTTCCTTATTTTTGGGCAAAAAAGACAGAAATTCCCTTTGTTTTGGGAGAAAAAGACAGAAATTCCACTTATTTAGAGGCAAAAAAGCAGAAATTCCCCTTATTTTGGAGCAATAATGAAGAAATTTCCTTTTTTATGGCAAAAATGTATGCATTCTTATTATTTTTGGGCAAAAAGGCAGAAATTCCCTATATTTTGTAACAAAATTGCAGAAATTCCCCTAATTGTGGGGCAAAAAAGCAGAAATTCCCTATATGTTGGGGCGAAATGACAGAAATTCTCCTTATTTTGGGGCAAAACTCAGAAATTCCACTTATTTTGGGGCAAAATTACAGAAATTTCTCTTATTTTGGGGCAAAATTGCAGAAATTTCACTTATTTTGGGGCAAAATTGCAGAAATTTCACTTATTTCAGGGAAAAAGGGCAGAAATTTTCCTTTTTTTGGTGCAAAAACGCAGAAATTCCTAATATTTTTTGGCAAAAATGCAGAAATTCCGCTTATTTTGAGGTAAAAAGTCTAAAATTCCCCTATTTGTGGGCAAAAAGGCAGAATTTTCCCTTATTTTGGGGCAAAATTGCAGAAATTTCACTTATTTCAGGGTAATAAGTCAGAAATTTTCCTTATTTTTGGGCAAAAAAGACAGAAATTCCCTTTATTTTGGGGGGAAAAGACAGAAATTCCACTTATTTAGAGGCAAAAAAGCAGAAATTCCCCTTAATATGGAGCAAAAATGAAGAAATTTCCCTTTTTTATGGTAAAAAGTTATGCATTCTTCTTATTTTCGGGCAAAAAGGCAGAAATTCCCCGTATTTTGGAGCAAAATTGCAGAAATTCCCCTAATTGTGGGGTAAAAAAGAAGAAATTCCCTATATGTTGGGGCAAAAAGACAGAAATTCTCTTTATTTTAAGGCAAAACTCAGAAATTTCACTTATTTTGGGGCAAAATTGCAGAAATTTCACTTATTTCAGGAAAAAAAGCAGAAATTTTCTTATTTTGGGGCAAAAAGGCAGAAATTTCTTTTATTTTGGTACAAAATTGCAGAAATTTTTTTTATTTTGGGGCAAAAAAGCAGAAATTTCCCTTATTTTGGGGCAAATATGCAGAAATTCCCATTATTTTGATGGAAAAAGGCTGAAATTCCCCTTATTTCGGGGCAAAAAGGCAGAAATTTCCTTTATTTTGGGGCAAAATTGCAGAAATTTCACTTATTTCAGGGTAATAATTCAGAAATTTTCCTTATTTTGGGGAAGAAATACAGAAATTTCCTTTGTTTTGAGGGAAAAAGACAGAAATTCCACTTATTTATAGGCAAAAAAGCAGAAATTTTTCTTTATTTTGGGGCAAAATTGCATAAATTTCACTTATTTTGGGGCAAAATTGCAGAAATTTCACTTATTTCAGAAAAAAAAATGCACAAATTTTCTTAGTTGGAGGCAAAAATGCAGAAATTTCCCTTATTTTGAGGTAAAAAGCCTGAAATTTCCCTTATTAGGGGGCAAAAAGAAAGAAATTTCACTTATTTTGGGGCAAAATTGCAGAAATTTCACTTATTTCAGGGCAAAAAGGCAGAAATTTTCCTTATTTTGGGGAAGAAATACAGAAATTTCCTTTGTTTTGAGGGAAAAAGACAGAAATTCCACTTATTTATAGGCAAAAAAGCAGAAATTTTTCTTTATTTTGGGGCAAAATTGCAGAAATTTCACTTATTTTGGGGCAAAATTGCAGAAATTTCACTTATTTCAGAAAAAAAAATGCACAAATTTTCTTAGTTGGAGGCAAAAATGCAGAAATTTCCCTTATTTTGAGGTAAAAAGCCTGAAATTTCCCTTATTAGGGGGCAAAAAGAAAGAAATTTCACTTATTTTGGGGCAAAATTGCAGAAATTTCACTTATTTCAGGGCAAAAAGGCAGAAATTTTCCTTATTTTGGGGCAAAAAGGCAGAAATTCCTAATATTTTGTGACAAAAATGGAGAAATTCCCCTTATTTTGAGGTAAAAAGGCTGCAATTCCCCTTATTTGGGGGCAAAAAGGCAAAAATTTCTCTTATTTTGGGGCAAAATTGCATAAATTTCACTTATTTCAGGGAAAAAAGGCAGAAATTTTCCTTATTTTGGGGCAAAAAAGACAGAAATTCCCTTTGTTTTGGGGGAAAAAGACAAAAATTCCACTTATTTAGAGGCAAAAAACAGAAATTCCCCTTATTTTGTAGCAAAAATGAAGAAATTTCCGTTTTTTATGGTAAAAAGGTATGCATTCTTATTTTCGGGCAAAATGCAGAAATTCTCCGTATTTTGGAGCAAATTTGGAGAAATTTCCCTAACTGTGTGGCAAAAAGGCAGATGTTCCCTATATGTTACGGCAAAAAGAAGAAATTCTCCTTATTTTGGTGCACAGCTCAGAAATTCCACTTATTTTGGGGCAAAATTCCAGAAATTTCCTTTATTTTGGGGCAAAATTGCAGAAATTTCATTTATTTTGGGGCAAAATTGCAGAAATTTAATTTATTTAAGGGAAAAAACGAGGAAATTTTTTTTATTTTGGGGCAAATAGGCAGAAATTCTTATATTTTGTGGCAAAACTGCAGAAATTCTCCTTATTTTGAGGTAAAAAGGCAGAAATTCCCCTTATTTGGGAGCAAAAAGTAAGAAATTTCCCTTATTTTGGGGCAAAATTGCAGAAATTTCACTTACGTCAGCGTAATAAGTCAGGAATTTCCTTATTTTGGTGCAAAAAAGACAGAAATTCCCTTTGTTTTGGGGGAAAAAAAAATTCCACTTATTTAGACGCAAAAATGCAGAAATTCCCCTTATTTTGGAGCAAAAATGAAGAAATTTCCCTTTTTTATCGCAAAAAGGTATGCATTCTTCTTATTTTCGGGAAAAAAAGCAGAAATTCCTCGTATTTTGGAGCAAAATTGCAGAAATTCCCATAATTGTGGGGCAAAAAAGCGGAAATTCCCTATATGTTGGGGCAAAAAGACAGAAATTCTCCTTATTTTGGGGCAAAACTCAGAAATTCCAATTATTTTGGGGCAAAATTGCAGAAATTTCACTTATTTCAGGAAAAAAAGCAGAAATTTTCTTATTTTGGGGCAAAAAGTCAGAAATTTCTTTTATTTTGGTACAAAATTGCAGAAATTTTTCTTATTTTGGGGCAAAAAGGCAGAAATTTCCCTTATTTTGGGCAAAAATTCAGAAATTCCCCTTATTTTGAGGTAAAAAGTCTGAATTTCCCATTATTTGGGGGCAAAAAGGCAGAAATTTCTCTTATTTTGGGGCAACATTGCAGAATTTTCACTTATTTCAGGGAAATAAGTCAGAAATTTTCCTTATTTTGGGGCAAAAATGAAGAAATTCCCTTTGTTTTGGGGGAAAAAGACAGAAATTCCACTTATTTAGAGGCAAAAGCAGAAATTCCCCTTATTTTGGAGCAAAATTGCAGAAATTCCCCTAATTGTGGGGCAAAAAGTGAGAAATTCCCTATATGTTGAAGCAAAAAGATAGAAATTCTCCTTATTTTGGGGCAAAACTCAGAAATTCCACTTATTTTGGGGCAAAATTCCAGAAATTTCACTTATTTTGGGGCAAAATTGCAGAAATTTCACATATTTAGGGGCATAATTGCAGAAATTTCACTTATTTCAGAAAAAAAGCAGAAATTTTCTTATTTGGGGAAAATAAGGCAGAAATTTCTACTATTTTGGTACAAAATTGCAGAAATTTTTCTTATTTTTGGGCAAAAAGGCAGAAATTTCCCATATTTTGTGGCAAAAATACAGAAATTCCCTCATTTTGAGGTAAAAAGGCTGATATTCCTTTTATTTGGGGGCTATAAGGCAGAAATTTCCCTTATTTTGGGACAAAATTGCAGAAATTTCACTTATTTCAGGGTAATAAGTCAGAAATTGTCCTTATTTTGTGGCAAAAAAGACAGGAATTCCCTTTGTTTTGGGGGGAAAAGGCAGAAATTCCACTTGTTTAGAGGTAAAATAGCAGAAATTCCCCTTATTTTGGAGCAAAAATGAAGAAATTACCCTTTTTTATGGCAAATAGGTATGCATTCTTCTTATTTTCGGGCAAAAATGCAGAAATTCCCCATATTTTGGAGCAAAATTTAAGAAATTCGCCTAATTGTAGGGCAAAAAGGCAGAAATTCCCTATATGTTAGGGCAAAACGAAGAAATTCTCCTTATTTTTGGGCAAAACTAAGAAATTCCACTTATTTTGGGGCAAAATTCTAGAAATTTCCCTTATTTTGGGGCAAAATTGCAGAAATTTCATTTATTTTGGGGCAAAATTGCAGAAATTTCACTTATTTCAGAGAAAAAGGGCTGAAAATTTCCTTATTTTGGGGCAAAAAGGCAGAAATTCTTATATTTTGTGGCAAAACTGCAGAAATTCCCCTTATTTTGAGGTAAAAAGATTGAAATTCCTCTTATTTGTGGGCAAAAAGGCAGAATTTTCCCTTATTTTGGGGCAAAATTGCAGACATTTCACTTATTTCAGGGTAATAAGTCAGAAATTTTCTTTATTTTGGGGAAAAAAAGACAGAAATTCCCTTTGTTTTGGGGGTAAAAGACAGAAATTCCACTTATTTATAGGCAAAAAAGCAGAAATTCCTTTTATTTTGGAACAAAATTGCAGAAATTCCCCTAATTGTGGAACAAAAAGGCAGAAATTCCCTTTATGTTGGGGCAAAAAGACAGAAATTCTCCTTATTTTGGGGCAAAACTCAGAAATTGCACTTACTTTGGGGCAAAATTCCAGAAATTTCCTTTATTTTGGGGCAAAATTGCAGAAATTTAACTTATTTTGGGGCAAAATTGCAGATTTTTCACTTATTTCAGGGAAAAAAGGCAGAAATTTTCCTTATTTTGGTGCAAAAACGCAGAAATTCCTAATATTTTTTTGCCAAAATGCAGAAATTCCCCTTATTTTGTGGTAAAAAGGCTGAAATTCCCCTTATTTGGGGGCAAAAATGCAGAATTTCTTTATTTTGGGGCAAAATTGCAGAAATTTCACTTATTTCAGGGTAATAAGTCAGAAATTTTTCTTATTTTTGGGCAAAAAAGACAAAAATTCCTTTTGTTTCTGGAGAAAAAGACAGAAATTCCACTTATTTAGAGGCAAAAAAGCAGAAATTCCCCTTAATATGGAGCAAAAATGAAGATATTTCCCTTTTTTATGGAAAAAGTTATGCATTCTTCTTATTTTCGGGCAAAAAGGCAGAAATTCCCCGTATTTTGGAGCAAAATTGCAGAAATTCCTTTAATTGTGGGGTAAAAAGAAGAAATTCCCTATATGTTGGGGCAAAAAGACAGAAATTCTCCTTATTTTAAGGCAAAACTCAGAAATTTCACTTATTTTGGGGAAAATTGCAGAAATTTCACTTATTTCAGGAAAAAAAGCAGAAATTTTCTTATTTTGGGGCAAAAAGGCAGAAATTTCTGTTATTTTGGTACAAAATTGCAGAATTTTTATATTTTGGGGCAAAAAAGCAGAAATTTCTCTTATTTTGGGGAAAATATGCAGAAATTTCCCTTATTTTGATGTAAAAAGCCTATAATTCCCCTTATTTGGGGCAGAAAGGCAGAAATTTCCCTTATTTTGGGGCAATATTGCAGAAATTTCACGTATTTAAGGGTAATAAGTCAGAAATTTTCCTTATTTTGGGGAAAAAATAGAGAAATTCCCTTTGTTTTGGGGGAAAATCAGAAATTCCACTTATTTAGAGGCAAAAAACAGAAATTCCCTTTATTTTGTAGCATAAATTAAGAAATTTCCCTTTTTTATGGTAAAAAGGTATGCATTCTTCTTATTTTCAGGCAAAATGCAGAACTTCCCCGTATTTTGGAGCAAAATTGCAGAAATTCCCCTAACTGTGGGGCAAAAAGGCAGAAATTCCCTATATGTTAGGGCAAAAAGAAGAAATTCTCCTTATTTTGGGGCAAAACTCAGAAATTCTACTTATTTTGGGGCAAAATTCCAGGAATTCCCCTTATTTTGTGGCAAAAGTGTAGAAATTTCCCCTATTTTGGGGCAAAATTGCAGAAATTTCACTTATTTCAGGGAAAAAGGGCAGAAATTTTCCTTATTTTGGGGCAAAAAGGCAGAAATTCCTAATATTTTGTGGCAAAAATGCAGAAATTCCCCTTATTTTGAGGTAAAAAGGCTGAAATTCCCCTTATTTGGGGGCAAAAAGGCAGAATTTTCCCTTATTTTGGGGCAAAATTGCAGAAATTTCACTTATTTCAGGGTAATAAGTCAGAAATTTTCCTTATTTTGCGGCAAAAAATACAGAAATTCCCTTTGTTTTGGGGGAAATAGATAAAAATTCCACTTATTTAGAGGCAAAAAAGCAGAAATTCCCCTTAATATGGAGCAAAAATGAAGAAATTTCCCTTTTTTATGGCAAAAAGTTATGCATTCTTCTTATTTTCGGGCAAAAAGGCAGAAATTCCCCGTATTTTGGAGCAAAATTGCAGAAATTCCCCTAATTGTGGGGTAAAAAGGCAGAAATTTCCTATATGTTGGGGCAAAAAGACAGAAATTCTTTTTATTTTAAGGCAAAACTCAGAAATTCCAATTATTTTGGGGCAAAATTCCAGAAATTTCCCTTATTTTGGGGCAAAATTGCAGAAATTCCCCTTATTTTGAGGTAAAAATTCTGAAATACCCATTATTTGGGGGCAAAAAGAAAAATTTCAGGAAAAAAAGCAGAAATTTTCTTATTTTGAAGCAAAAAGGCAGAAATTTCTTTTATTTTGGTACAAAATTCCAGAAATTTGTCTTATTTTGGGGCAAAAAGGCAGAAATTTCCCTTATTTGGGGGCAAATATGCCGAAATTCCCCTTATTTTGAGGTAAAAAGGCTGAAATTTCCATTATTTGGGGGCAAAAAGGCAGATATTTCCCTTATTTTGGGGCAAAATTGCAGAAATTTCACTTATTTCAGGGTAATAAGTCAGAAATTTTCCTTATTTTGCAGAAAAAAATTTAGAATTTCCCTTGGTTTTGGGGGAAAAAGACAGAAATTTCACTTATTTAGAGGCAAAAAATCAGAAATTCCCCTTATTTGGAGAAAAATTGCAGAAATTCCTCTAAATGTGGGCAAAAAGGCAAACATTCCCTATATGTTGGGGCAAATGGACAAAAATTCTCCTTATTTTGGAGCAAAACTCAGAAATTCCACTTATTTTCGGGAAAATTCCAAAAATTTCACATATTTTGGGGCAAAATTGCAGAAATTTCACTTATTTTGGGGCAAAATGGCAGAAATTTCACTTATTACAGAAAAAAAAAGCAGAAATTTTATTATTTTGGGGCAAAAAGGCAGAAATTTCTTTTATTTTGGTACAAAATTGCAGAAATATTTCTTTTTTGGTGGCAAAAAGGCAGAAATTTCCCTTATTTTGGGCAAAAATGCAAAAATTCCCCTTATTTTGAGGTAAAAAGGCTGAAATTCCCATGATTTGGGAGCAAAAAGAAAGAAATTTCCCTTATTTTGGGGCAAAATTGCAGAAATTTCACTTATTTCAGGGTAATAAGTCAGAATTTTTTTTTATTTTGGGCCAAAAAAACAGAAATTATTTTTGTTTTGGGAGAAAAAGATAGAAATTCCACTTATTTAGAGGCAATAAAGCAGAAATTCCCCTTATTTTGGAGCAAAATTGCAGAAATTCCCCTAATTATGGGGCAAAAAGGCAGAAATTCCTATATGTTGGGGCAAAAAGATAGAAATTCTCTTTATTTTGGGGCAAAACTCAAAAATTCCACTTCTTTTGGTGCAAAATTTCAGAAACTTCACTTATTTTGGGGCAAAATTGCAGAAATTTCACTTATTTTGGGGCAAAATTGCAGAAATTTCACTTATTTCAGGGTAATAAGTCAGAAATTTTCCTTATTTTGCGGCAAAAAAGACAGAAATTCCCTTTGTTTTGGGGGAAATAGATAAAAATTCCACTTATTTAGAGGCAAAAAAGCAGAAATTCACCTTAATATGGAGCAAAAATGAAAAATTTCCCTTTTTTATGGCAAAAAGTTATGCATTCTTCTTATTTTTGGGCAAAAAGGCAGAAATTCCCCGTATTTTGGAGCAAAATTGCAGAAATTCCCCTAATTGTGGAATAAAAAGGCAGAAATTTCCTATATGTTGGGGAAAAAAGACAGAAATTCTTTTTATTTTAAGGCAAAACTCAGAAATTCCAATTATTTTGGGGCAAAATTCCAGAAATTTCCCTTATTTTGGGGCAAAATTGCAGAAATTCCCCTTATTTTGAGGTAAAAATGCTGAAATACCCATTATTTGGGGGCAAAAAGAAAAATTTCAGGAAAAAAAGCAGAAATTTTCTTATTTTGAAGCAAAAAGGCAGAAATTTCTTTTATTTTGGTACAAAATTCCAGAAATTTGTCTTATTTTGGGGCAAAAAGGCAGAAATTTCCTTTATTTTGGGGCAAATATGCCGAAATTCCCCTTATTTTGAGGTAAAAATGCTGAAATTTCCATTATTTGGGGGCAAAAAGGCAGATATTTCCCTTATTTTGGGGCAAAATTGCAGAAATTTCACTTATTTCAGGGTAATAAGTCAGAAATTTTTCTTATTTTGCGGAAAAAAATTTAGAATTTCCCTTGGTTTTGGGGGAAAAAGACAGAAATTTCACTTATTTAGAGGCAAAAAATAAGAAATTCCCCTTATTTTGGAGAAAAATTGCAGAAATTCCTCTAAATGTGGGCAAAAAGGCAGACATTCCCTATATGTTGGGGCAAATGGACAAAAATTCTCCTTATTTTAGAGCAAAACTCAGAAATTCCACTTATTTTCGGGAAAATTCCAAAAATTTCACATATTTTGGGGCAAAATTGCAGAAATTTCACTTATTTTGGGGCAAAATGGCAGAAATTTCACTTATTACAGAAAAAAAAAGCAGAAATTTTATTATTTTGGGGCAAAAAGGCAGAAATTTCTTTTATTTTGGTACAAAATTGCAGAAATATTTCTTTTTTGGTGGCAAAAATGCAGAAATTTCCCTTATTTTGGGCAAAAATGCAAAAATTCCCCTTATTTTGAGGTAAAAAGGCTGAAATTCCCATTATTTGGGGGCAAAAAGGAAGAAATTTCCCTTATTTTGGGGCAAAATTGCAGAAATTTCACTTATTTCAGGGTAATAAGTCAGAATTTTTTTTATTTTGGGCCAAAAAAACAGGAATTACCTTTGTTTTGGGAGAAAAAGATAGAAATTCCACTTATTTAGAGGCAATAAAGCAGAAATTCCCCTTATTTTGGAGCAAAATTGCAGAAATTCCCCTAATTATGGGGCAAAAAGGCAGAAATTCCTATATGTTGGGGCAAAAAGATAGAAATTCTCTTTATTTTGGGGCAAAACTCAAAAATTCCACTTCTTTTGGTGCAAAATTTCAGAAACTTCACTTATTTTGGGGCAAAATTGCAGAAATTTCACTTATTTTGGGGCAAAATTGCAGAAATTTCACTTATTTCAGGGTAATAAGTCAGAAATTTTCCTTATTTTGCGGCAAAAAAGACAGAAATTCCCTTTGTTTTGGGGGAAATAGATAAAAATTCCACTTTAGAGGCAAAAAAGCAGAAATTCACCTTAATATGGAGCAAAAATGAAAAATTTCCCTTTTTTATGGCAAAAAGTTATGCATTCTTCTTATTTTTGGGCAAAAAGGCAGAAATTCCCCGTATTTTGGAGCAAAATTGCAGAAATTCCCCTAATTGTGGGGTAAAAAGGCAGAAATTTCCTATATGTTGGGGAAAAAAGACAGAAATTCTTTTTATTTTAAGGCAAAACTCAGAAATTCCAATTATTTTGGGGCAAAATTCCAGAAATTTCCCTTATTTTGGGGCAAAATTGCAGAAATTCCCCTTATTTTGTGGTAAAAATGCTGAAATACCCATTATTTGGGGGCAAAAAGAAAAATTTCAGGAAAAAAAGCAGAAATTTTCTTATTTTGAAGCAAAAAGGCAGAAATTTCTTTTATTTTGGTACAAAATTCCAGAAATTTGTCTTATTTTGGGGCAAAAAGGCAGAAATTTCCCTTATTTTGGGGCAAATATGCCGAAATTCCCCTTATTTTGAGGTAAAAATGCTGAAATTTCCATTATTTGGGGGCAAAAAGGCAGATATTTCCCTTATTTTGGGGCAAAATTGCAGAAATTTCACTTATTTCAGGGTAATAAGTCAGAAATTTTTCTTATTTTGCGGAAAAAAATTTAGAATTTCCCTTGGTTTTGGGGGAAAAAGACAGAAATTTCACTTATTTAGAGGCAAAAAATCAGAAATTCCCCTTATTTTGGAGAAAAATTGCAGAAATTCCTCTAAATGTGGGCAAAAAGGCAGACATTCCCTATATGTTGGGGCAAATGGACAAAAATTCTCCTTATTTTAGAGCAAAACTCAGAAATTCCACTTATTTTCGGGAAAATTCCAAAAATTTCACATATTTTGGGGCAAAATTGCAGAAATTTCACTTATTTTGGGGCAAAATGGCAGAAATTTCACTTATTACAGAAAAAAAAAGCAGAAATTTTATTATTTTGGGGCAAAAAGGCAGAAATTTCTTTTATTTTGGTACAAAATTGCAGAAATATTTCTTTTTTGGTGGCAAAAATGCAGAAATTTCCCTTATTTTGGGCAAAAATGCAAAAATTCCCCTTATTTTGAGGTAAAAAGGCTGAAATTCCCATTATTTGGGGGCAAAAAGGAAGAAATTTCCCTTATTTTGGGGCAAAATTGCAGAAATTTCACTTATTTCAGGGTAATAAGTCAGAATTTTTTTTATTTTGGGCCAAAAAAACAGGAATTACCTTTGTTTTGGGAGAAAAAGATAGAAATTCCACTTATTTAGAGGCAATAAAGCAGAAATTCCCCTTATTTTGGAGCAAAATTGCAGAAATTCCCCTAATTATGGGGCAAAAAGGCAGAAATTCCCTATATGTTGGAGCAAAAAGATAGAAATTCTCTTTATTTCGGGGCAAAACTCAAAAATTCCACTTCTTTTGGGGCAAAATTTCAGAAATTTCACTTATTTTGGGGCAAAATTGCAGAAATTTCACTTATTTTGGGGCAAAATTGCAGAAATTTCACTTATTTCAGAAAAAAGCAGAAATTTTCTTATTTGGGGACAAAAAGGCAGAAATTTCTATTATTTTGGTACAAAATTGCAGAAATTTTTCTTATTTTGGGGCAAAAAAATATATATTTCTCATATTTTGTGGCAAAAATACAGAAATCCCCCTTATTTTGAGGTAAAAAGGCTGAAATTCCTCTTATTTAAGGGCAAAAAGGCAGAAATTTCCTTTATTTTGGGGCAAAATTGCAGAAATTTCACTTATTTCAGGGTAATAAGTCAGAAAATTTCCTTATTTTGGGGCAAAAAAGACAGAAATTCCCTTTGTTTTTGAGGAAAAAAACAGAAATTCCACTTGTTCAGAGGCAAAAAAGCAGAAATTCCCCTTATTTTGGTTCAAAACTCAGAAATTCCACTTATTTTGGGGCAAAATTCCAGAAATTTTCCTTATTTTGGTGCAAAATTGCAGAAATTTTATTTATATTGGGGCAAAATTGCAGAAATTTCACTTATTTCAGGGAAAAAAGGCAGAAATTTTCCTTATTTTGTGGCAAAAAGGTAGAAATTCTTATATTTTGTGGCAAAACTGCAGAAATTCCCCTTATTTTGAGGTAAAAAGGCTGAAATTCCCATTATTTGGGGCAAAAAGGCAGAAATTTCCCTTATTTTGGGGCGAAATTGCAGAAATTTCACTTACTTCAGCGTAATAAGTCAGAAATTTCCTTATTTTGGTGCAAAAAAGACAGAAATTCCCTTTGTTTTGGGGGAATAATAAAAAATTCCACTTATTTAGAGGCAAAAAAGCAGAAATTCCCCTTATTTTGGAGCAAAAATGAAGAAATTTCCCTTTTTTTTTATTGCAAAAAGGTATGCATTCTTCTTATTTTCAGGCAAAAAGGCAGAAATTCCTTGTATTTTGGAGCAAAATTGCAGAAATTCCCCTAATTGTGGGGCAAAAAGGCAGAAATTCCCTATATGTTGGGGCAAAAAGACAGAAATTCTCCTTATTTTAGGGCAAAACTCAGAAATTCCACTTATTTTCGGGGAAAATTCCAGAAAATCCCCATATTTTGGAGCAAAATTGCAGAAATTCCCCTAATTGTTGGGCATAAAGGCAGAAATTCCCTATATGTTGGGGCAAAAAGACAGAAATTCTCGTTATTTTTGGGCAAAACTCAGAAATTCCACTTATTTTGGGGCAAAATTCCAGAAATTTCCCTTATTTGGGGGCAAAATTGCAGAAATTTCACTTATTTCAGGGTAATAAGTCAGAAATTTTCCTTATTTTTGGGCAAAAAAGACAGAAATTCCCTTTCTTTTGGGGGAAAAAGACTGAAATTCCACATTTTTAGAGGCAAAAAAGCAGAAATTCCCCTTATTTTGGAGCAAAAAAGAAGAAATTTCTTTTTTTTGTGGCAAAAGGTATTCATTCTTCTTATATTCAGGCTAAAAAGCAGAAATTCCCCGTATTTTGTAGCAAAATTGCAGAAATTCCACTAATTGTGAAGCAAAAAGGCAGTAATTCCCTATATGTTAGGGCAAAAAGACAGAAATTCTCCTTATTTTGGGGCAAAACTCAGAAATTCCACTTATTTTGGGGCAAAATTTCAGAAATTTCCTTATTTTTGGGGCAAAATTGCAGAAATTTCACTTATTTTGGGGCAAAATGGCAGAAATTTCACTTATTACAGAAAAAAAAAAGCAGAAATTTTATTATTTTGGGGCAAAAAGACAGTAATTTCTTTTATTTTGGTACAAAATTGCAGAAATATTTCTTTTTTGGGGGCAAAAAGGCAGAAATTTCCCTTATTTTGGGCAAAAATGCAAAAATTCCCCTTATTTTGAGGTAAAAAGGCTGAAATTCCCATTATTTGGGGGCAAAAAGGAAGAAATTTCCCTTATTTTGGGGCAAAATTGCAGAAATTTCACTTATTTCAGGGTAATAAGTCAGAATTTTTTTTATTTTGGGCCAAAAAACAGGAATTACCTTTGTTTTGGGAGAAAAAGATAGAAATTCCACTTATTTAGAGGCAATAAAGCAGAAATTCCCCTTATTTTGGAGCAAAATTGCAGAAATTCCCCTAATTGTGGGGCAAAAAGGCAGAAATTCCCTATATGTTGGGGCAAAAAGATAGAAATTCTCTTTATTTTGGGGCAAAACTCAAAAATTCCACTTCTTTTGGGGCAAAATTTCAGAAATTTCACTTATTTTGGGGCAAAATTGCAGAAATTTCACTTATTTTGGGGCAAAATTGCAGAAATTTCACTTATTTCAGGGTAATAAGTCAGAAATTTTCCTTATTTTGCCGCAAAAAAGACAGAAATTCCCTTTGTTTTGGGGGAAATAGATAAAAATTCCACTTATTTAGAGGCAAAAAAGCAGAAATTCACCTTAATATGGAGCAAAAATGAAAAATTTCCCTTTTTTATGGCAAAAAGTTATGCATTCTTCTTATTTTTGGGCAAAAAGGCAGAAATTCCCCGTATTTTGGAGCAAAATTGCAGAAATTCCCCTAATTGTGGGGTAAAAAGGCAGAAATTTCCTATATGTTGGGGAAAAAAGACAGAAATTCTTTTTATTTTAAGGCAAAACACAGAAATTCCAATTATTTTGGGGCAAAATTCCAGAAATTCCCCTTATTTTGGGGCAAAATTGCAGAAATTCCCCTTATTTTGAGGTAAAAATGCTGAAATACCCATTATTTGGGGGCAAAAAGAAAAATTTCAGGAAAAAAAGCAGAAATTTTCTTATTTTGAAGCAAAAAGGCAGAAATTTCTTTTATTTTGGTACAAAATTCCAGAAATTTGTCTTATTTTGGGGCAAAAAGGCAGAAATTTCCCTTATTTTGGGGCAAATATGCCGAAATTCCCCTTATTTTGAGGTAAAAATGCTGAAATTTCCATTATTTGGGGGCAAAAAGGCAGATATTTCCCTTATTTTGGGGCAAAATTGCAGAAATTTCACTTATTTCAGGGTAATAAGTCAGAAATTTTTCTTATTTTGCGGAAAAAAATTTAGAATTTCCCTTGGTTTTGGGGGAAAAAGACAGAAATTTCACTTATTTAGAGGCAAAAAATCAGAAATTCCCCTTATTTTGGAGAAAAATTGCAGAAATTCCTCTAAATGTGGGCAAAAAGGCAGACATTCCCTATATGTTGGGGCAAATGGACAAAAATTCTCCTTATTTTAGAGCAAAACTCAGAAATTCCACTTATTTTCGGGAAAATTCCAAAAATTTCACATATTTTGAGGCAAAATTGCAGAAATTTCACTTATTTTGGGGCAAAATGGCAGAAATTTCACTTATTACAGAAAAAAAAAGCAGAAATTTTATTATTTTGGGGCAAAAAGGCAGAAATTTCTTTTATTTTGGTACAAAATTGCAGAAATATTTCTTTTTTGGTGGCAAAAATGCAGAAATTTCCCTTATTTTGGGCAAAAATGCAAAAATTCCCCTTATTTTGAGGTAAAAAGGCTGAAATTCCCATTATTTGGGGGCAAAAAGGAAGAAATTTCCCTTATTTTGGGGCAAAATTGCAGAAATTTCACTTATTTCAGGGTAATAAGTCAGAATTTTTTTTATTTTGGGCCAAAAAAACAGGAATTACCTTTGTTTTGGGAGAAAAAGATAGAAATTCCACTTATTTAGAGGCAATAAAGCAGAAATTCCCCTTATTTTGGAGCAAAATTGCAGAAATTCCCCTAATTATGGGGCAAAAAGGCAGAAATTCCCTATATGTTGGAGCAAAAAGATAGAAATTCTCTTTATTTCGGGGCAAAACTCAAAAATTCCACTTCTTTTGGGGCAAAATTTCAGAAATTTCACTTATTTTGGGGCAAAATTGCAGAAATTTCACTTATTTTGGGGCAAAATTGCAGAAATTTCACTTATTTCAGAAAAAAAGCAGAAATTTTCTTATTTGGGGACAAAAAGGCAGAAATTTCTATTATTTTGGTACAAAATTGCAGAAATTTTTCTTATTTTGGGGCAAAAAAATATATATTTCTCATATTTTGTGGCAAAAATACAGAAATCCCCCTTATTTTGAGGTAAAAAGGCTGAAATTCCTCTTATTTAAGGGCAAAAAGGCAGAAATTTCCTTTATTTTGGGGCAAAATTGCAGAAATTTCACTTATTTCAGGGTAATAAGTCAGAAAATTTCCTTATTTTGGGGCAAAAAAGACAGAAATTCCCTTTGTTTTTGAGGAAAAAAACAGAAATTCCACTTGTTCAGAGGCAAAAAAGCAGAAATTCCCCTTATTTTGGTTCAAAACTCAGAAATTCCACTTATTTTGGGGCAAAATTCCAGAAATTTTCCTTATTTTGGTGCAAAATTGCAGAAATTTTATTTATTTTGGGGCAAAATTGCAGAAATTTCACTTATTTCAGGGAAAAAAGGCAGAAATTTTCCTTATTTTGTGGCAAAAAGGTAGAAATTCTTATATTTTGTGGCAAAACTGCAGAAATTCCCCTTATTTTGAGGTAAAAAGGCTGAAATTCCCATTATTTGGGGGCAAAAAGGAAGAAATTTCCCTTATTTTGGGGCAAAATTGCAGAAATTTCACTTATTTCAGGGTAATAAGTCAGAATTTTTTTTATTTTGGGCCAAAAAACAGGAATTACCTTTGTTTTGGGAGAAAAAGATAGAAATTCCACTTATTTAGAGGCAAAAAAGCAGAAATTCCCCTTATTTTGGAGCAAAATTGCAGAAATTCCCCTAATTGTGGGGCAAAAAGGCAGAAATTCCCTATATGTTGGGGCAAAAAGATAGAAATTCTCTTTATTTTGGGGCAAAACTCAAAAATTCCACTTCTTTTGGGGCAAAATTTCAGAAATTTCACTTATTTTGGGGCAAAATTGCAGAAATTTCACTTATTTTGGGGCAAAATTGCAGAAATTTCACTTATTTCAGGGTAATAAGTCAGAAATTTTCCTTATTTTGCGGCAAAAAAGACAGAAATTCCCTTTGTTTTGGGGGAAATAGATAAAAATTCCACTTATTTAGAGGCAAAAAAGCAGAAATTCACCTTAATATGGAGCAAAAATGAAAAATTTCCCTTTTTTATGGCAAAAAGTTATGCATTCTTCTTATTTTTGGGCAAAAAGGCAGAAATTCCCCGTATTTTGGAGCAAAATTGCAGAAATTCCCCTAATTGTGGGGTAAAAAGGCAGAAATTTCCTATATGTTGGGGAAAAAAGACAGAAATTCTTTTTATTTTAAGGCAAAACTCAGAAATTCCAATTATTTTGGGGCAAAATTCCAGAAATTTCCCTTATTTTGGGGCAAAATTGCAGAAATTCCCCTTATTTTGAGGTAAAAATGCTGAAATACCCATTATTTGGGGGCAAAAAGAAAAATTTCAGGAAAAAAAGCAGAAATTTTCTTATTTTGAAGCAAAAAGGCAGAAATTTCTTTTATTTTGGTACAAAATTCCAGAAATTTGTCTTATTTTGGGGCAAAAAGGCAGAAATTTCCCTTATTTTGGGGCAAATATGCCGAAATTCCCCTTATTTTGAGGTAAAAATGCTGAAATTTCCATTATTTGGGGGCAAAAAGGCAGATATTTCCCTTATTTTGGGGCAAAATTGCAGAAATTTCACTTATTTCAGGGTAATAAGTCAGAAATTTTTCTTATTTTGCGGAAAAAAATTTAGAATTTCCCTTGGTTTTGGGGGAAAAAGACAGAAATTTCACTTATTTAGAGGCAAAAAATCAGAAATTCCCCTTATTTTGGAGAAAAATTGCAGAAATTCCTCTAAATGTGGGCAAAAAGGCAGACATTCCCTATATGTTGGGGCAAATGGACAAAAATTCTCCTTATTTTAGAGCAAAACTCAGAAATTCCACTTATTTTCGGGAAAATTCCAAAAATTTCACATATTTTGGGGCAAAATTGCAGAAATTTCACTTATTTTGGGGCAAAATGGCAGAAATTTCACTTATTACAGAAAAAAAAGCAGAAATTTTATTATTTTGGGGCAAAAAGGCAGAAATTTCTTTTATTTTGGTACAAAATTGCAGAAATATTTCTTTTTTGGTGGCAAAAATGCAGAAATTTCCCTTATTTTGGGCAAAAATGCAAAAATTCCCCTTATTTTGAGGTAAAAAGGCTGAAATTCCCATTATTTGGGGGCAAAAAGGAAGAAATTTCCCTTATTTTGGGGCAAAATTGCAGAAATTTCACTTATTTCAGGGTAATAAGTCAGAATTTTTTTTATTTTGGGCCAAAAAAACAGGAATTACCTTTGTTTTGGGGGAAAAAGATAGAAAATCCACTTATTTAGAGGCAATAAAGCAGAAATTCCCCTTATTTTGGAGCAAAATTGCAGAAATTCCCCTAATTATGGGGCAAAAAGGCAGAAATTCCCTATATGTTGGAGCAAAAAGATAGAAATTCTCTTTATTTCGGGGCAAAACTCAAAAATTCCACTTCTTTTGGGGCAAAATTTCAGAAATTTCACTTATTTTGGGGCAAAATTGCAGAAATTTCACTTATTTTGGGGCAAAATTGCAGAAATTTCACTTATTTCAGAAAAAAAGCAGAAATTTTCTTATTTGGGGACAAAAAGGCAGAAATTTCTATTATTTTGGTACAAAATTGCAGAAATTTTTCTTATTTTGGGGCAAAAAAATATATATTTCTCATATTTTGTGGCAAAAATACAGAAATCCCCCTTATTTTGAGGTAAAAAGGCTGAAATTCCTCTTATTTAAGGGCAAAAAGGCAGAAATTTCCTTTATTTTGGGGCAAAATTGCAGAAATTTCACTTATTTCAGGGTAATAAGTCAGAAAATTTCCTTATTTTGGGGCAAAAAAGACAGAAATTCCCTTTGTTTTTGAGGAAAAAAACAGAAATTCCACTTGTTCAGAGGCAAAAAAGCAGAAATTCCCCTTATTTTGGTTCAAAACTCAGAAATTCCACTTATTTTGGGGCAAAATTCCAGAAATTTTCCTTATTTTGGTGCAAAATTGCAGAAATTTTATTTATTTTGGGGCAAAATTGCAGAAATTTCACTTATTTCAGGGAAAAAAGGCAGAAATTTTCCTTATTTTGTGGCAAAAAGGTAGAAATTCTTATATTTTGTGGCAAAACTGCAGAAATTCCCCTTATTTTGAGGTAAAAAGGCTGAAATTCCCATTATTTGGGGCAAAAAGGCAGAAATTTCCCTTATTTTGGGGCGAAATTGCAGAAATTTCACTTACTTCAGCGTAATAAGTCAGAAATTTCCTTATTTTGGTGCAAAAAAGACAGAAATTCCCTTTGATTTGGGGGAATAATAAAAAATTCCACTTATTTAGAGGCAAAAAAGCAGAAATTCCCCTTATTTTGGAGCAAAAATGAAGAAATTTCCCTTTTTTTTTATTGCAAAAAGGTATGCATTCTTCTTATTTTCAGGCAAAAAGGCAGAAATTCCTTGTATTTTGGAGCAAAATTGCAGAAATTCCCCTAATTGTGGGGCAAAAAGGCAGAAATTCCCTATATGTTGGGGCAAAAAGACAGAAATTCTCCTTATTTTAGGGCAAAACTCAGAAATTCCACTTATTTTCGGGGAAAATTCCAGAAAATCCCCATATTTTGGAGCAAAATTGCAGAAATTCCCCTAATTGTTGGGCATAAAGGCAGAAATTCCCTATATGTTGGGGCAAAAAGACAGAAATTCTCGTTATTTTTGGGCAAAACTCAGAAATTCCACTTATTTTGGGGCAAAATTCCAGAAATTTCCCTTATTTGGGGGCAAAATTGCAGAAATTTCACTTATTTCAGGGTAATAAGTCAGAAATTTTCCTTATTTTTGGGCAAAAAAGACAGAAATTCCCTTTCTTTTGGGGGAAAAAGACTGAAATTCCACATTTTTAGAGGCAAAAAAGCAGAAATTCCCCTTATTTTGGAGCAAAAAAGAAGAAATTTCTTTTTTTGTGGCAAAAGGTATTCATTCTTCTTATATTCAGGCTAAAAAGCAGAAATTCCCCGTATTTTGTAGCAAAATTGCAGAAATTCCACTAATTGTGAAGCAAAAAGGCAGTAATTCCCTATATGTTAGGGCAAAAAGACAGAAATTCTCCTTATTTTGGGGCAAAACTCAGAAATTCCACTTATTTTGGGGCAAAATTTCAGAAATTTCCTTATTTTTGGGGCAAAATTGCAGAAATTTCACTTATTTTGGGGCAAAATGGCAGAAATTTCACTTATTACAGAAAAAAAAAAGCAGAAATTTTATTATTTTGGGGCAAAAAGACAGTAATTTCTTTTATTTTGGTACAAAATTGCAGAAATATTTCTTTTTTGGGGGCAAAAAGTCAGAAATTTCCCTTATTTTGGGCAAAAATGCAAAAATTCCCCTTATTTTGAGGTAAAAAGGCTGAAATTCCCATTATTTGGGGGCAAAAAGGAAGAAATTTCCCTTATTTTGGGGCAAAATTGCATAAATTTCACTTATTTCAGGGTAATAAGTCAGAATTTTTTTTATTTTGGGCCAAAAAACAGGAATTACCTTTGTTTTGGGAGAAAAAGATAGAAATTCCACTTATTTAGAGGCAATAAAGCAGAAATTCCCCTTATTTTGGAGCAAAATTGCAGAAATTCCCCTAATTGTGGGGCAAAAAGGCAGAAATTCCCTATATGTTGGGGCAAAAAGATAGAAATTCTCTTTATTTTGGGGCAAAACTCAAAAATTCCACTTCTTTTGGGGCAAAATTTCAGAAATTTCACTTATTTTGGGGCAAAATTGCAGAAATTTCACTTATTTTGGGGCAAAATTGCAGAAATTTCACTTATTTCAGGGTAATAAGTCAGAAATTTTCCTTATTTTGCGGCAAAAAAGACAGAAATTCCCTTTGTTTTGGGGGAAATAGATAAAAATTCCACTTATTTAGAGGCAAAAAAGCAGAAATTCACCTTAATATGGAGCAAAAATGAAAAATTTCCCTTTTTTATGGCAAAAAGTTATGCATTCTTCTTATTTTTGGGCAAAAAGGCAGAAATTCCCCGTATTTTGGAGCAAAATTGCAGAAATTCCACTAATTGTGGGGTAAAAAGGCAGAAATTTCCTATATGTTGGGGAAAAAAGACAGAAATTCTTTTTATTTTAAGGCAAAACACAGAAATTCCAATTATTTTGGGGCAAAATTCCAGAAATTTCCCTTATTTTGGGGCAAAATTGCAGAAATTCCCCTTATTTTGAGGTAAAAATGCTGAAATACCCATTATTTGGGGGCAAAAAGAAAAATTTCAGGAAAAAAAGCAGAAATTTTCTTATTTTGAAGCAAAAAGGCAGAAATTTCTTTTATTTTGGTACAAAATTCCAGAAATTTGTCTTATTTTGGGGCAAAAAGGCAGAAATTTCCCTTATTTTGGGGCAAATATGCCGAAATTCCCCTTATTTTGAGGTAAAAATGCTGAAATTTCCATTATTTGGGGGCAAAAAGGCAGATATTTCCCTTATTTTGGGGCAAAATTGCAGAAATTTCACTTATTTCAGGGTAATAAGTCAGAAATTTTTCTTATTTTGCGGAAAAAAATTTAGAATTTCCCTTGGTTTTGGGGGAAAAAGACAGAAATTTCACTTATTTAGAGGCAAAAAATCAGAAATTCCCCTTATTTTGGAGAAAAATTGCAGAAATTCCTCTAAATGTGGGCAAAAAGGCAGACATTCCCTATATGTTGGGGCAAATGGACAAAAATTCTCCTTATTTTAGAGCAAAACTCAGAAATTCCACTTATTTTCGGGAAAATTCCAAAAATTTCACATATTTTGGGGCAAAATTGCAGAAATTTCACTTATTTTGGGGCAAAATGGCAGAAATTTCACTTATTACAGAAAAAAAAAGCAGAAATTTTATTATTTTGGGGCAAAAAGGCAGAAATTTCTTTTATTTTGGTACAAAATTGCAGAAATATTTCTTTTTTGGTGGCAAAAATGCAGAAATTTCCCTTATTTTGGGCAAAAATGCAAAAATTCCCCTTATTTTGAGGTAAAAAGGCTGAAATTCCCATTATTTGGGGGCAAAAAGGAAGAAATTTCCCTTATTTTGGGGCAAAATTGCAGAAATTTCACTTATTTCAGGGTAATAAGTCAGAATTTTTTTTATTTTGGGCCAAAAAAACAGGAATTACCTTTGTTTTGGGAGAAAAAGATAGAAATTCCACTTATTTAGAGGCAATAAAGCAGAAATTCCCCTTATTTTGGAGCAAAATTGCAGAAATTCCCCTAATTATGGGGCAAAAAGGCAGAAATTCCCTATATGTTGGAGCAAAAAGATAGAAATTCTCTTTATTTCGGGGCAAAACTCAAAAATTCCACTTCTTTTGGGGCAAAATTTCAGAAATTTCACTTATTTTGGGGCAAAATTGCAGAAATTTCACTTATTTTGGGGCAAAATTGCAGAAATTTCACTTATTTCAGAAAAAAAGCAGAAATTTTCTTATTTGGGGACAAAAAGGCAGAAATTTCTATTATTTTGGTACAAAATTGCAGAAATTTTTCTTATTTTGGGGCAAAAAAATATATATTTCTCATATTTTGTGGCAAAAATACAGAAATCCCCCTTATTTTGAGGTAAAAAGGCTGAAATTCCTCTTATTTAAGGGCAAAAAGGCAGAAATTTCCTTTATTTTGGGGCAAAATTGCAGAAATTTCACTAATTTCAGGGTATTAAGTCAGAAAATTTCCTTATTTTGGGGCAAAAAAGACAGAAATTCCCTTTGTTTTTGAGGAAAAAAACAGAAATTCCACTTGTTCAGAGGCAAAAAAGCAGAAATTCCCCTTATTTTGGTTCAAAACTCAGAAATTCCACTTATTTTGGGGCAAAATTCCAGAAATTTTCCTTATTTTGGTGCAAAATTGCAGAAATTTTATTTATTTTGGGGCAAAATTGCAGAAATTTCACTTATTTAAGGGAAAAAAGGCAGAAATTTTCCTTATTTTGTGGCAAAAAGGTAGAAATTCTTATATTTTGTGGCAAAACTGCAGAAATTCCCCTTATTTTGAGGTAAAAAGGCTGAAATTCCCATTATTTGGGGGCAAAAAGGAAGAAATTTCCCTTATTTTGGGGCAAAATTGCAGAAATTTCACTTATTTCAGGGTAATAAGTCAGAATTTTTTTTTATTTTGGGCCAAAAAACAGGAATTACCTTTGTTTTGGGAGAAAAAGATAGAAATTCCACTTATTTAGAGGCAAAAAAGCAGAAATTCCCCTTATTTTGGAGCAAAATTGCAGAAATTCCCCTAATTGTGGGGCAAAAAGGCAGAAATTCCCTATATGTTGGGGCAAAAAGATAGAAATTCTCTTTATTTTGGGGCAAAACTCAAAAATTCCACTTCTTTTGGGGCAAAATTTCAGAAATTTCACTTATTTTGGGGCAAAATTGCAGAAATTTCACTTATTTTGGGGCAAAATTGCAGAAATTTCACTTATTTCAGGGTAATAAGTCAGAAATTTTCCTTATTTTGCGGCAAAAAAGACAGAAATTCCCTTTGTTTTGGGGGAAATAGATAAAAATTCCACTTATTTAGAGGCAAAAAAGCAGAAATTCACCTTAATATGGAGCAAAAATGAAAAATTTCCCTTTTTTATGGCAAAAAGTTATGCATTCTTCTTATTTTTGGGCAAAAAGGCAGAAATTCCCCGTATTTTGGAGCAAAATTGCAGAAATTCCCCTAATTGTGGGGTAAAAAGGCAGAAATTTCCTATATGTTGGGGAAAAAAGACAGAAATTCTTTTTATTTTAAGGCAAAACTCAGAAATTCCAATTATTTTGGGGCAAAATTCCAGAAATTTCCCTTATTTTGGGGCAAAATTGCAGAAATTCCCCTTATTTTGAGGTAAAAATGCTGAAATACCCATTATTTGGGGGCAAAAAGAAAAATTTCAGGAAAAAAAGCAGAAATTTTCTTATTTTGAAGCAAAAAGGCAGAAATTTCTTTTATTTTGGTACAAAATTCCAGAAATTTGTCTTATTTTGGGGCAAAAAGGCAGAAATTTCCCTTATTTTGGGGCAAATATGCCGAAATTCCCCTTATTTTGAGGTAAAAATGCTGAAATTTCCATTATTTGGGGGCAAAAAGGCAGATATTTCCCTTATTTTGGGGCAAAATTGCAGAAATTTCACTTATTTCAGGGTAATAAGTCAGAAATTTTTCTTATTTTGCGGAAAAAAATTTAGAATTTCCCTTGGTTTTGGGGGAAAAAGACAGAAATTTCACTTATTTAGAGGCAAAAAATCAGAAATTCCCCTTATTTTGGAGAAAAATTGCAGAAATTCCTCTAAATGTGGGCAAAAAGGCAGACATTCCCTATATGTTGGGGCAAATGGACAAAAATTCTCCTTATTTTAGAGCAAAACTCAGAAATTCCACTTATTTTCGGGAAAATTCCAAAAATTTCACATATTTTGGGGCAAAATTGCAGAAATTTCACTTATTTTGGGGCAAAATGGCAGAAATTTCACTTATTACAGAAAAAAAAAGCAGAAATTTTATTATTTTGGGGCAAAAAGGCAGAAATTTCTTTTATTTTGGTACAAAATTGCAGAAATATTTCTTTTTTGGTGGCAAAAAGGCAGAAATTTCCCTTATTTTGGGCAAAAATGCAAAAATTCCCCTTATTTTGAGGTAAAAAGGCTGAAATTCCCATTATTTGGGGGCAAAAAGGAAGAAATTTCCCTTATTTTGGGGCAAAATTGCAGAAATTTCACTTATTTCAGGGTAATAAGTCAGAATTTTTTTTATTTTGGGCCAAAAAAACAGGAATTACCTTTGTTTTGGGGGAAAAAGATAGAAATTCCACTTATTTAGAGGCAATAAAGCAGAAATTCCCCTTATTTTGGAGCAAAATTGCAGAAATTCCCCTAATTATGGGGCAAAAAGGCAGAAATTCCCTATATGTTGGAGCAAAAAGATAGAAATTCTCTTTATTTCGGGGCAAAACTCAAAAATTCCACTTCTTTTGGGGCAAAATTTCAGAAATTTCACTTATTTTGGGGCAAAATTGCAGAAATTTCACTTATTTTGGGGCAAAATTGCAGAAATTTCACTTATTTCAGAAAAAAAGCAGAAATTTTCTTATTTGGGGACAAAAAGGCAGAAATTTCTATTATTTTGGTACAAAATTGCAGAAATTTTTCTTATTTTGGGGCAAAAAAATATATATTTCTCATATTTTGTGGCAAAAATACAGAAATCCCCCTTATTTTGAGGTAAAAAGGCTGAAATTCCTCTTATTTAAGGGCAAAAAGGCAGAAATTTCCTTTATTTTGGGGCAAAATTGCAGAAATTTCACTTATTTCAGGGTAATAAGTCAGAAAATTTCCTTATTTTGGGGCAAAAAAGACAGAAATTCCCTTTGTTTTTGAGGAAAAAAACAGAAATTCCACTTGTTCAGAGGCAAAAAAGCAGAAATTCCCCTTATTTTGGTTCAAAACTCAGAAATTCCACTTATTTTGGGGCAAAATTCCAGAAATTTCCCTTATTTTGGGGCAAAATTGCAGAAATTTTATTTATTTTGGGGCAAAATTGCAGAAATTTCACTTATTTCAGGGAAAAAAGGCAGAAATTTTCCTTATTTTGTGGCAAAAAGGTAGAAATTCTTATATTTTGTGGCAAAACTGCAGAAATTCCCCTTATTTTGAGGTAAAAAGGCTGAAATTCCCATTATTTGGGGCAAAAAGGCAGAAATTTCCCTTATTTTGGGGCGAAATTGCAGAAATTTCATTTACTTCAGCGTAATAAGTCAGAAATTTCCTTATTTTGGTGCAAAAAAGACAGAAATTCCCTTTGTTTTGGGGGTAAAATAAAAAATTCCACTTATTTAGAGGCAAAAAAGCAGAAATTCCCTTTATTTTGGAGCAAAAATGAAGAAATTTCCCTTTTTTTTATTGCAAAAAGGTATGCATTCTTCTTATTTTCAGGCAAAAAGGCAGAAATTCCTTGTATTTTGGAGCAAAATTGCAGAAATTCCTCTAATTGTGGGGCAAAAAGCAGAAATTCCCTATATGTTGGGGCAAAAAGACAGAAATTCTCCTTATTTTAGGGCAAAACTCAGAAATTCCACTTATTTTCGGGGAAAATTCCAGAAAATCCCCATATTTTGGAGCAAAATTGCAGAAATTCCCCTAATTGTTGGGCATAAAGGCAGAAATTCCCTATATGTTGGGGCAAAAAGACAGAAATTCTCGTTATTTTTGGGCAAAACTCAGAAATTCCACTTATTTTGGGGCAAAATTTCAGAAATTTCCCTTATTTGGAGGCAAAATTGCAGAAATTTCACTTATTTCAGGGTAATAAGTCAGAAATTTTTCTTATTTTTGGGCAAAAAAGACAAAAATTCCCTTTCTTTTGGGGGAAAAAGACTGAAATTCCACATATTTAGAGGCAAAAAAGCAGAAATTCCCCTTACTTTGGAGCAAAAAAGAAGAAATTCCTTTTTTTTGTGGCAAAAGGTATTCATTCTTCTTATATTCAGGCTAAAAAGCAGAAATTCCCCGTATTTTGTAGCAAAATTGCAGAAATTCCAATAATTGTGAAGCAAAAAGGCAGTAATTCCGTATATGTTAGGGCAAAAAGACAGAAATTCTCCTTATTTTGAGGCAAAACTCAGAAATTCCACTTATTTTAGGGCAAAATTCCAGAAATTTCCTTATTTTTGGGGCAAAATTGCAGAAATTTCACTTATTTTTGGGCAAAATGGCAGAAATTTCACTTATTTCAGAAAAAAAGAGAAATTTTCTTATTTTGGGGCAAAAAGGCAGAAATTTCTTTTATTTTGGTAAAAAATTGCAGAAATTTTTCTTATTTTGGGGCAAAAAGGCAGAAATTTCCCTTATTTTGGGGCAAAATTGCAGAAATTTCACTTATTTCAGGGTAATAAATCAGAAATTTTCCTTATTTTTGGGCAAAAAGACAGAAATTCCCTTTCTTTTGGGGGAAAAAGACTGAAATTCCACATTTTTAGAGGCAAAAAAGCAGAAATTCCCCTTATGTTGGAGCAAAAAAGAAGAAATTTCTTTTTTTTGTGGCAAAAGGTATTCATTCTTCTTATATTCAGGCTAAAAAGCAGAAATTCCCCGTATTTTGTAGCAAAATTGCAGAAATTCCACTAATTGTGAAGCAAAAAGGCAGTAATTCCCTATATGTTAGGGCAAAAAGACAGAAATTCTCTTTATTTTGGGGCAAAACTCAGAAATTCCACTTATTTTGGGGCAAAATCCCAGAAATTTCCTTATTTTTGGGGCAAAATTGCAGAAATTTCACTTATTTTGGGGCAAAATTGCAGAAATTTCACTTATTTCAGGGAAAAAAAGCAGAAATTTTTTTTATTTTGGGCCAAAAATGCAGAAATTCCTAATATTTTGCGGCAAAAATGCAGAAATTCCCATTATTTTGAGGTAAAAAGGATGAAATTCCCTTATTTGGGGGCAAAAAGGCAGAAATTTCCCTTATTTTGGGGCAAAATTGCAGAAATTTCACTTATTTCAGTGTAATAAGTCAGAATTTTTCCTTATTTTGTGGCAAATAAGACAGAAATTTCCTCTTTTTGGGGAAAAAGACAGAAATTCCACTTATTTAGAGGCAAAAAAGCAGAAATTCCCCTTATTTTGGAGCAAAATGAAGAAATTTCCATTTTTTATGGTAAAAAGGTATGCATTCTTCTCATTTTCGGGCAAAATGCAGAAATTCCCCATATTTTGTAGCGAATTTGGAGAAATTTTCCTAACTGTGGGGCAAAAAGGCAGATATTCCCTATATGTTAGGGCAAAAAGAAGAAATTCTTTTTATTTTGGGGCAAAATTCAGATATTCCACTTATTTTGGGGCAAAATTCCAAAAATTTCCCTTATTTTGGGGCAAAATTGCAGAAATTTTTTTTATTTTGGGGCAAAATTGCAGAAATTTCATTTATTTCAGGGAAAAAAGGCAGAAATTTTCTTTATTTTGGGGCAAAAAGGCAGAAATTCCTAATATTTTGTCGCAAAAATACAGAAATTCCCCTTATTTTGAGGTAAAAAGGCTGAAATTCTCCTTATTTGAGGGCAAAAAGGCAGAATTTTCCCTTACTTTGGGGCAAAATTGCAGAAATTTCACTTATTTCAGGGTAGTAAGTCAGAAATTTTCCTTATTTTGTGGCAAAAAAGACAGAAATTCCCTTTGTTTTGGGGGAAAAGACAGAAATTCAACTTATTTAGAGGCAAAAATGCAGAAATTCCCCTTAATATGGAGCAAAAATGAAGAAATTTCCCTTTTTTATGGCAAAAAGTTATGCATTCTTCTTATTTTCGGGCAAAAAGGCAAAAATTCCCCCTATTTTGGAGCAAAATTGCAGAAATTCCCCTAATTGTGGGGTAAAAATGCAGAAATTCCCTATATGTTGGGGCAAAAAGACAGAAATTCTTTTTATTTTAAGGCAAAACTCAGAAATTTCCCTTATTTTGGGGCAAAATTGCAGAAATTTCACTTATTTTGGGGCAAAATTGCAGAAATTTCACTTATTTCAGAAAAAAAGCAGAAATTTTCTTATTTGGGGACAAAAAGGCAGAAATTTCTATTATTTTGGTACAAAATTGCAGAAATTTTTCTTATTTTGGGGCAAAAAAATATATATTTCTCATATTTTGTGGCAAAAATACAGAAATCCCCCTTATTTTGAGGTAAAAAGGCTGAAATTCCTCTTATTTAAGGGCAAAAAGGCAGAAATTTCCTTTATTTTGGGGCAAAATTGCAGAAATTTCACTTATTTCAGGGTAATAAGTCAGAAAATTTCCTTATTTTGGGGCAAAAAAGACAGAAATTCCCTTTGTTTTTGAGGAAAAAAACAGAAATTCCACTTGTTCAGAGGCAAAAAAGCAGAAATTCCCCTTATTTTGGTTCAAAACTCAAAAATTCCACTTATTTTGGGGCAAAATTCCAGAAATTTCCCTTATTTTGGGGCAAAATTGCAGAAATTTTATTTATTTTGGGGCAAAATTGCAGAAATTTCACTTATTTCAGGGAAAAAAGGCAGAAATTTTCTTTATTTTGTGGCAAAAAGGTAGAAATTCTTATATTTTGTGGCAAAACTGCAGAATTTCCCCTTATTTTGAGGTAAAAAGGCTGAAATTCCCATTATTTGGGGCAAAAAGGCAGAAATTTCCCTTATTTTGGGGCGAAATTGCAGAAATTTCACTTACTTCAGCGTAATAAGTCAGAAATTTCCTTATTTTGGTGCAAAAAAGACAGAAATTCCCTTTGTTTTGGGGGAAAAATAAAAAATTCCACTTATTTAGAGGCAAAAAAGCAGAAATTCCCCTTATTTTGGAGCAAAAATGAAGAAATTTCCCTTTTTTTTATTGCAAAAAGGTATGCATTCTTCTTATTTTCAGGCAAAAAGGCAGAAATTCCTTGTATTTTGGAGCAAAATTGCAGAAATTCCCCTAATTGTGGGGCAAAAAGCAGAAATTCCCTATATGTTGGGACAAAAAGACAGAAATTCTCCTTATTTTAGGGCAAAACTCAGAAATTCCACTTATTTTCGGGGAAAATTCCAGAAAATCCCCATATTTTGGAGCAAAATTGCAGAAATTCCCCTAATTGTTGGGCATAAAGGCAGAAATTCCCTATATGTTGGGGCAAAAAGACAGAAATTCTCGTTATTTTTGGGCAAAACTCAGAAATTCCACTTATTTTGGGGCATAATTCCAGAAATTTCCCTTATTTGGGGGCAAAGTTGCAGAAATTTCACTTATTTCAGGGTAATAAGTCAGAAATTTTTCTTATTTTTGGGCAAAAAAGACAAAAATTCCCTTTCTTTTTGGGGAAAAAGACTGAAATTCCACATTTTTAGAGGCAAAAAAGCAGAAATTCCCCTTACTTTGGAGCAAAAAAGAAGAAATTTCTTTTTTTTGTGGCAAAAGGTATTCATTCTTCTTATATTCAGGCTAAAAAGCAGAAATTCCCCGTATTTTGTAGCAAAATTGCAGAAATTCCACTAATTGTGAAGCAAAAAGACAGTAATTCCCTATATGTTAGGGCAAAAAGACAGAAATTCTCCTTATTTTGGGGCAAAACTCAGAAATTCCACTTATTTTGGGGCAAAATTCCAGAAATTTCCTTATTTTTGGGGCAAAATTGCAGAAATTTCACTTATTTTTGGGCAAAATGGCAGAAATTTCACTTATTTCAGAAAAAAAGAGAAATTTTCTTATTTTGGGGCAAAAAGGCAGAAATTTCTTTTATTTTGGTAAAAAATTGCAGAAATTTTTCTTATTTTGGGGCAAAAAGGCAGAAATTTCCCTTATTTTGGGGCAAAATTGCAGAAATTTCACTTATTTCAGGGTAATAAATCAGAAATTTTCCTTATTTTTGGGCAAAAAAGACAGAAATTCCCTTTCTTTTGGGGGAAAAAGACTGAAATTCCTCATTTTTAGAGGCAAAAAAGCAGAAATTCCCCTTATGTTGGAGCAAAAAAGAAGAAATTTCTTTTTTTTTTGTGGCAAAAGGTATTCATTCTTCTTATATTCAGGCTAAAAAGCAGAAATTCCCCGTATTTTGTAGCAAAATTGCAGAAATTCCACTAATTGTGAAGCAAAAAGGCAGTAATTCCCTATATGTAAGGGCAAAAAGACAGAAATTCTCCTTATTTTGGGGCAAAACTCAGAAATTCCACTTATTTTGGGGCAAAATTCCAGAAATTTCCTTATTTTTGGGGCAAAATTGCAGAAATTTCACTTATTTTGGGGCAAAATTACAGAAATTTCACTTATTTCAGGGGAAAAAAGCAGAAATTTTTTTTATTTTGGGCCAAAAATGCAGAAATTCCTAACATTTTGTGGCAAAAATGCAGAAATTCCCATTATTTTGAGGTAAAAAGGATGAAATTCCCTTATTTGGGGGCAAAAAGGCAGAAATTTCCCTTATTTTGGGGCAAAATTGCAGAAATTTCACTTATTTCAGTGTAATAAGTCAGAATTTTTCCTTATTTTGTGGCAAACAAGACAGAAATTTCCTCTTTTTGGGGAAAAAGACAGAAATTCCACTTATTTAGAGGCAAAAAAGCAGAAATTCCCCTTATTTTGGAGCAAAATGAAGAAATTTCCATTTTTTATGGTAAAAAGGTATGCATTCTTCTCATTTTCGGGCAAAATGCAGAAATTCCCCGTATTTTGGAGCGAATATGGAGAAATTTTCCTAACTGTGGGGCAAAAAGGCAGATATTCCCTATATGTTAAGGCAAAAAGAAGAAATTCTTTTTATTTTGGGGCAAAATTCAGAAATTCCACTTATTTTGGGGCAAAATTCCAGAAATTTCCCTTATTTTGGGGCAAAATTGCAGAAATTTTTTTTATTTTGGGGCAAAATTGCAGAAATTTCATTTATTTCAGGGAAAAAAGGCAGAAATTTTCTTTATTTTGGGGCAAAAAGGCAGAAATTCCTAATATTTTGTCGCAAAAATGCAGAAATTCCCCTTATTTTGAGGTAAAAAGGCTGAAATTCTCCTTATTTGGGGGCAAAAAGGCAGAATTTTCCCTTACTTTGGGGCAAAATTGCAGAAATTTCACTTATTTCAGGGTAGTAAGTCAGAAATTTTCCTTATTTTGTGGCAAAAAAGACAGAAATTCCCTTTGTTTTGGGGGAAAAGACAGAAATTCAACATATTTAGAGGCAAAAATGCAGAAATTCCCCTTAATATGGAGCAAAAATGAAGAAATTTCCCTTTTTTATGGCAAAAAGTTATGCATTCTTCTTATTTTCGGGCAAAAAGGCAAAAATTCCCCCTATTTTGGAGCAAAATTGCAGAAATTCCCCTAATTGTGGGGTAAAAATGCAGAAATTCCCTATATGTTGGGGCAAAAAGACAGAAATTTTTTTTTTTAAGGCAAAACTCAGAAATTTCCCTTATTTTGGGGCAAAATTGCAGAAATTTCACTTATTTTGGGGCAAAATTGCAGAAATTTCACTTATTTAATGGAAAAAAGGCAGAAATTTTCCTTATTTTGGGGCAAAAACGCAGAAATTCCTAATATTTTGTGGCAAAAATACAGAAATTCCCCTTATTTTGAGGTAAAAAGGCTGAAATTACCCTTATTTTCGGCAATAAGGCAGAATTTTCCTTATTTTGGGGCAAAATTGCAGAAATTTCACTTATTTCAGGGTAATAAGTCAGAAATTTACTTTATTTTGGGGCAAAAAAGACAGAAATTCCCTTTGTTTTGGGAAAAAAGACAGAAATTCCACTTATTTAGAGGCAAAAAAGCAGAAATTCCCCTAATTTGGGAGCAATAATGAAGAAATTTCCTTTTTTTATGGCAAAAATGTATGCATTCTTCTTATTTTTGGGCAAAAGACAGAAATTCCCCAATTTTTGTAGCAAAATTGCAGAAATTCCCCTAATTGTGCGGCAAAAAAGCAGAAATTCCCTATATGTTGGGTTGAAATGACAGAAATTCTCCTTATTTTGGGGCAAAACTCAGAAATTCCACTTATTTTGGGGCAAAATTCCAGAAATTTCTATTATTTTGTGGCAAAATTGCAGAAATTTCACTTATTTTGGGGCAAAATTGCAGAAATTTCACTTATTTCAGGGAAAAAGAGCAGAAATTTTCCTTATTTTGGGGCAAAATCGCAGAAATTCCTAATATTTTGTGGCTAAAATGCAGAAATTCCCCTTATTTTGAGGAAAAAGTCTGAAATTCCCCCTATTTGTGGGCAAAAAGGCAGAATTTTACCTTATTTTGGGGCAAAATTGCAGAAATTTTACTTATTTCAGGGTAATAAGTCAGAAATTTTCCTTATTTTTGGGCAAAAAAGACAAAAATTCCCTTTGTTTTTGGAGAAAAAGACAGAAATTCCACTTATTTAGAGGCAAAAAAGCAGAAATTCCCCTTAATATGGAGCAAAAATGAAGATATTTCCCTTTTTTATGGAAAAAGTTATGCATTCTTCTTATTTTCGGGCAAAAAGGCAGAAATTCCCCGTATTTTGGAGCAAAATTGCAGAAATTCCTTTAATTGTGGGGTAAAAAAGAAGAAATTCCCTATATGTTGGGGCAAAAAGACAGAAATTCTCCTTATTTTAAGGCAAAACTCAGAAATTTCACTTATTTTGGGGCAAAATTGCAGAAATTTCACTTATTTCAGGAAAAAAAGCAGAAATCTTCTTATTTTGGGGCAAAAAGGCAGAAATTTCTGTTATTTTGGTACAAAATTGCAGAATTTTTATATTTTGGGGCAAAAAAGCAGAAATTTCTCTTATTTTGGGGAAAATATGCAGAAATTCCCCTTATTTTGATGTAAAAAGGCTGAAATTCCCCTTATTTGGGGGCAGAAAGGCAGAAATTTCCCTTATTTTGGGGCAATATTGGAGAAATTTCACGTATTTAAGGTAATAAGTCAGAAATTTTCCTTATTTTGGGGAAAAAATACAGAAATTCCCTTTGTTTTGGGGGAAAAAACAGAAATTCCACTTATTTAGAGGCAAAAAAATAAAATTCCCTTTATTTTGTAGCATAAATAAAGAAATTTCCCTTTTTTATGGTAAAAAGGTATGCATTCTTCTTATTTTCAGGCAAAATGCAGAACTTCCCCGTATTTTGGAGCAAAATTGCAGAAATCCCCCTAACTCTGGGGCAAAAAGGCAGAAATTCCCTATATGTTAGGGCAAAAAGAAGAAATTCTCATTATTTTGGGGCAAAACTCAGAAATTCCACTTATTTTCGGGGAAAATTCCAGAAATTTCACATATTTTGGGGCAAAATTGCAGAAATTTCACTTATTTTGGGGCAAAATTGCAGAAATTTCACTTATTACAGAAAAAAAAAGCAGAAATTTTATTATTTTGGGGCAGAAAGGCAGAAATTTCATTTATTTTGGTACAAAATTGCAGAAATTTTTTTTTATTTTGGGGCAAAAAGGCAGAAATTTCCCTTATTTTGGGCAAAAATGCAGAAATTCCCCTTCTTTTGAGGTAAAAAGGCTGAAATTCCCATCATTTGGGGGCAAAAAGGAAGAAATTTTTTTTATTTTGGGGCAAAATTGCAGAAATTTCACTTATTTCAGGGTAATAAGTCAGAATTTTTTTTTATTTTGGGCCAAAAAAACAGGAATTACCTTTGTTTTGGGGGAAAAAGATAGAAATTCCACTTATTTCGAGGCAAAAAAGCAGAAATTCCCCTTATTTTGGAGCAAAATTGCAGAAATTCTCCTAATTGTGGGGCAAAAAGGCAGAAATTCCCTGTATGTTGGGGCAAAAAGATAGAAATTCTCCTTATTTGGTGGCAAAACTCAGAAATTCCACTTATTTTGGGGCAAAATTCCAGAAATTTCACTTATTTTGGGGCAAAATTGCAGAAATTTCACTTATTTCAGAAAAAAAGCAGAAATTTTCTTTTTTGAGGGCAAAAAGGCAGAAATTTCTATTATTTTGGTACAAAATTGCAAAAATTTATCTTATTTTGGAGCAAAAAAGAATATATTTATCATATTTTGTGTCAAAAATACAGAAATTCCCCTTATTTTGAGGTACAAAGGCTGAAATTACTTATTTGGCGGCAAAGAGGCAGAAATTTCCTTTATTTTGGGGCAAAATTGCAGAAATTTCACTTATTTCATGGTAATAAGTCAGAAATTTTCTTTATTTTGTGGCAAAAAAGACAGAAATTCCCTTTGTTTTGGAGGAAAAAAACAGAAATTCCACTTGTTTAGAGGCAAAAAAGCAGAAATTCCCCTTATTTTAGAGCAAAAATGAAGAAATTTTTCTTTTTTTTATGGCAAAAAGGTATGCATTCTTCTTATTTTTGGGCAAAAAGACAGAAATTCCCCATATTTTGTACAAAATTGCAGAAATTCCCCTAATTGTGGGGCAAAAAAGCAGAAATTCCCAATATGTTGGGTTGAAATGACAGAAATTCTCCTTATTTTGGGGCAAAACTCAGAAATTCCACTTATTTTGGGGCAAAATTCCAGAAATTTCTCTTATTTTGGGGCAAAATTGCAGAAATTTCACTTATTTTGGGGCAAAATTGCAGAAATTTCACTTATTTTAAGGAAAAAGGGCAGAAATTTCCTTTATTTTGGGGCAAAATTGCAGAAATTTCACTTATTTCATAGTAATAAGTCAGAAATTATCTTTATTTTGGGGCAAAAAGGACAGAAATTCCCTTTGTTTTGGAGGAAAAAAACAGAAATTCCACTTGTTTAGAGGCAAAAAAGCAGAAATTTTCCTTATTTTGGAGCAAAAATGAAGAAATTTTTCTTTTTTTTATGGCAAAAAGGTATGCATTCTTCTTATTTTTGGGCAAATAGACAGAAATTCCCTATATTTTGTACAAAATTGCAGAAATTCCCCTAATTGTGGGGCAAAAAAGCAGAAATTCCCTATATGTTGGGTTGAAATGACAGAAATTCTCCTTATTTTGGGGCAAAACTCAGAAATTCCACTTATTTTGGGGCATAATTCCAGAAATTTCTCTTATTTTGGGGCAAAATTGCAGAAATTTCACTTATTTTGGGGCAAAATTGCAGAAATTTCACTTATTTTAAGGAAAAAGGGCAAAAATTTTCTTTATTTTGGGGCAAAATCGCAGAAATTCCTAATATTTTGTGGCAAAAATGCAGAAATTCCCCTTATTTTGAGGAAAAAGTCTGAAATTCCCCTTATTTGTGGGCAATAAGGCATAATTTTCCCTTATTTTGGGGCAAAATTGCAGAAATTTTACTTATTTCAGGGTAATAAGTCAGAAATTTTCCTTATTTTGGTGCAAAAAAGACAGAAATTCCCTTTGTTTTGGGGGAAAACACAGAAATTCCACTTATTTAGAGGCAAAAAAGCAGAAATTTTTTTTTATTTTTGGGCAAAATTGCAGAAATTTCACTTATTTTGGGGCAAAAATTGCAGAAATTTCACTTATTTCAGAAAAAATGCAGAAATTTTTCTATTTGGAGGCAAAAAGGCAGAAATTTCTATTATTTTGCTACAAAATTGCAGAAATTTTTTTTATCGTGGGGCAAAAAGTCAGAAATTTCCCATATTTTGGGGCAAAAATGCAGAAATTCCCCTTATTTTGAGGTAAAAAGCCTGAAATTCCCCTTATTTGGGGGCAAAAAGGAAGAAATTTCACTTAT
Source organism: Micromys minutus (assembly GCF_963924665.1). NCBI lineage: Eukaryota > Metazoa > Chordata > Mammalia > Rodentia > Muridae > Micromys > Micromys minutus. The sequence goes on along the minus strand of NW_027667249.1, from coordinate 27,733 downwards.
TTTTGGGCAAAATTGCAGAAATTTCACTTATTTCAGGGCAAAAAGGCAGAAATTTTCCTTATTTTGGGGCAAAAAGGCAGAAATTCCTAATATTTTGTGGCAAAAATGCAGAAATTCCCCTTATTTTGAGGTAAAAAGGCTGCAATTCCCCTTATTTGGGGGCAAAATTGCATAAATTTCACTTATTTCAGGGAAAAAGGGCCGAAATTTTCCTTATTTTGGGGCAAAAAAGACAGAAATTCCCTTAGTTTTGGGGGAAAAAGACAAAAATTCCACTTATATAGAGGCAAAAAACAGAAATTCCCCTTATTTTGTAGCAAAAATGAAGAAATTTCCCTTTTTTATGTTAAAAGGGTATGCATTCTTCTTATTTTCGGGCAAAATGCAGAAATTCCCCGTATTTTGAAGCAAATTTGGAGAAATTTCCCTAACTGTTAGGGCAAAAAGAAGAAATTCTCCTTATTTTGGGGCAAAACTCAGAAATTCCACTTATTTTGGGGCAAAATTCCAGAAATTTCCCTTATTTTGGGGCAAAATTGCAGAAATTTCCTATATTTTGGGGCAAAATTGCAGAAATTTCACTTATTTCAGGAAAAAAGGCAGAAATTTTCCTTATTTTGGGGCAAAAAGGCAGAAATTCTTAATATTTTGTCGCAAAAATGCAGAAATTCCCCTTATTTTGAGGTAAAAATGCTGAAATTCTCCTTATTTGTGTGCAAAAAGGCAGAATTTTCCCTTACTTTGGGGCAAAATTGCAGAAATTTTTCTTATTTTGGGGCAAAAATGCAGTAATTTCCCATATTTTGGGGCAAAATGCAGAAATTCCCTTTATATTAAGGTAAAAAGGCTGAAATTCTCCTTATTTGGGGGCAAAAAGGCAGAAATTCCCTATATGTTGGGGCAAAAAGATAGAAATTCTCTTTATTTTGGGGCAAAACTCAGAAATTCCACTTATTTTGAGGTAAAATTCAAGAAATTTCACTTATTTTGAGGCAAAATTGCAGAAATTTCACTTATTTTGGGGCAAAATTGCAGAAATTTTTCTTATTTTGAGGCAAAAATGCAGTAATTTCTCATATTTTGGGGCAAAATGCAGAAATTCCCTTTATATTGAGGTAAAAAGGCTGAAATTCTCCTTATTTGGGGGCAAAAAGGCAGAATTTTCCATTATTTTGGGGCAAAATTGCAGAAACTTCACTTATTTCAGGGTAATAAGTCAGAAATTTTCTTATTTTGCGGCAAAAAAGACAGAAATTCCCTTTGTTTTGGGGGAATAAGACAGAAATTTTACTTATTTAGAGGCAAAAAAGCAGAAATTCCCTATAATATGGAGCAAAAATTAAGAAATTTCCCTTTTTTATGGCAAAAAGTTATGCATTCTTCTTATTTTCGGGCAAAAAGGCAGAAATTCCCCGTATTTTGTAGCAAAATTGCAGAAATTCCCCTAATTGTGGGGCAAAAAAGGCAGAAATTCTCTATATGTTGGGCAAAAAGACAGATATTCTCCTGATTTTGGGGCAAAACTCAGAAATTCCACTTATTTTGGGGCAAAATTCCAAAAATTTCCCTTATTTTGGGGCAAAATTGCAGAAATTTCACTTATTTTGGGGCAAAATTTCAGAAATTTCATTTATTTCAGGGAAAAAAGAAAGAAATTTTCCTTATTTTGGGGCAAAAAGGCAGAAATTCCTAATATTTTGTGGCAAAAATGCAAAAAATCTTTTTATTTTGAGGTAAAAAGGCTGAAATTCCCTTTATTTGGGGGCAAAAAGGCAGAAATTTCCCTTATTTTGGGGCAAAATTGCAGAAATTTGACTTATTTAAGGGTAATAAGTCAGAATTTTTCCTTATTTTGGGGCAAACAATACAGAAATTCCCTCTTTTTGGGGAAAATGACAGAAATTCCACTTATTTAGAGGCAAAAAAGCAGAAATTCCCCTTATTTTGGAGCAAAATGAAGAAATTTCCATTTTTTATGGCACAAAGGTATGCATTTTCTTTATTTTCGGGCAAAAATGCAGAAAATCCTCGTATTTTGGAGCAAAATTGCAGAAATTCCCCTAATTGTGGGGCAAAAAGGCAGAAATTCCCTATATGTTAAGGCAAAAAGACTGAAATTTTCCTTATTTTGGGGCAAAACTCAGAAATTCCACTTATTTTAGGGCAAAATTCCAGAAATTTCCCTTGTTTTGGGGCAAAATTGCAGAAATTTCAGTTATTTTGTGGAAAAATTGCAGAAAATTTACTTATTTCAGAAAAAAAGAGAAATTTTCTAATTTTGGGTCAGAAAGGCAGAAATTTCTTTAATTTTGGTACAAAATTGCAGAAATTTTTATTATTTTGGGGCAAAAAGGCAGAAATTTCCCTTATTTTGGGGCAAATATGCAGAAATTCCCTTTATTTTGAGGTAAAAAGGCTGAAATTTCCATTATTTGGGGGCAAAAAGGCAGAAATTTCCCTTATTTTGGGGCAAAATTGCAGAAATTTCACTTATTTCCGGGTAATAAGTCAGAAATTTTCCTTATTTTGGGGAAAAAAATACAAAAATTCCCTTTGTTTTGGGGGAAAAATACAGAAAGTTCACTTATTTAGAGGCAAAAAAGTAGAAATTCCCCTTATTTTGGAGCAAAATTGCAGAAATTCCCCTAAATGTGGGCAAAAAAGCAGAAATTCCCTATATGTTGGGGCAAAAGTCAGAAATTCTCATTATTTTGGGGCAAAACTCAGAAATTCCACTTATTTTCGGGGAAAATTCCAGAAATTTCACATATTTTGGGGCAAAATTGCAGAAATTTCACTTATTTTGGGGCAAAATTGCAGAAATATCACTTATTACAGAAAAAAAAGCAGAAATTTTATTATTTTGGGGCAGAAAGGCAGAAATTTCTTTTATTTTGGTACAAAATTGCAGAAATTTTTTTTATTTTGGGGCAAAAAGGCAGAAATTTCCCTTATTTTGGGCAAAAATGCAGAAATTCCCCTACTTTTGAGGTAAAAATGCTGAAATTCCCATCATTTGGGGGCAAAAAGGAAGAAATTTTTTTTATTTTGGGGCAAAATTGCAGAAATTTCACTTATTTCAGGGTAATAAGTCAGAATTTTTTTTTATTTTGGGCCAAAAAAAACAGGAATTACCTATGTTTTGGGGGAAAAAGATAGAAATTCCACTTATTTAGAGGCAAAAAAGCAAAAATTCCCCTTATTTTGTAGCAAAATTGCAGAAATTCCCCTAATTGTGGGGCAAAAAGTCAGAAATTCCCTGTATGTTGGGGCAAAAAGATAGAAATTCTCCTTATTTTGGGGCAAAACTCAGAAATTCCACTTATTTTGGGGCAAAATTCAAGAAATTTCACTTATTTTGGGGCAAAATTGCAGAAATTTCACTTATTTCAGAAAAAAAGCAGAAATTTTCTTTTTTGAGGGCAAAAAGGCAGAAATTTCTATTATTTTGGTACAAAATTGCAAAAATTTATCTTATTTTGGAGCAAAAAAGAATATATTTTCCATATTTTGTGGCAAAAATACAGAAATTCCCCTTATTTTGAGGTAAAAAGGCTGAAATTCCTCTTATTTGGCGGCAAAGAGGCAGAAATTTCCTTTATTTTGTGGCAAAATTGCAGAAATTTCACTTATTTCATGGTAATAAGTCAGAAATTTTCTTTATTTTGGGGCAAAAAAGACAGAAATTCCCTTTGTTTTGGAGGAAAAAAACAGAAATTCCACTTGTTTAGAGGCAAAAAAGCAGAAATTCCCCTTATTTTGGAGCAAAAATGAAGAAATTTTTCTTTTTTTTATGGCAAAAAGGTATGCATTCTTCTTATTTTTGGGGAAAAAGGCAGAAATTCTTCGTATTTTAGAGCAAAATTGCAGAAATTTCCCTAATTGTAGGGCAAAAAGGCAGAAATTCCCTATATGTTGGGCAAAAAGACAGAAATTCTCTTTATTTTGGTGCAAAACTCAGAAATTCCACTTATTTTGGGGCAAAATTCCAGAAATTTCCCTTATTTTGGGGCAAAATTGCAGAAATTTCATTTATTTTGGGGCAATATTGCAGAAATTTCACTTATTTCAGAGAAAAAGGGCAGAAATTTTCCTTATTTTGGGGCAAAAAGGCAGAAAATCTTATATTTTGTGGCAAAACTGCAGAAATTCCCCTTATTTTGAGGTAAAAAGGCTGACATTCCCCTTATTTGGGAGCAAAAAGAAAGAAATTTCCCTTATTTTGGGGCAAAATTGCAGAAATTTCACTTACTTCAGCGTAATATGTCAGAAATTTCCTTATTTTGGTGCAAAAAAGACAGAAATTCCCTTTGTTTTGGGGGAAAAAGAAAAAATTCCACTTATTTAGAGGCAAAAATGCAGAAATTCCCCTTATTTTGGAGCAAAAATGAAAAAAATTTCCCTTTTTTTATCGCAAAAAGGTATGCATTCTTCTTATTTTTGGGCAAAAAGGCAGAAATTCCTCGTATTTTGGAGCAAAATTGCAGAAATTAACCTAATTGTGGGGCAAAAAGGCGGAAATTCACTATATGTTGGGGCAAAAAGACAAAAATTCTCCTTATTTTGGGGAAAAACTCAGAAATTCCACTTATTTTGGGGCAAAATTCCAGAAATTTCCCTTATTTTGGGGCAAAATTGCAGAAATTTCACTTATTTTGGGCAAAATTGCAGAAATTTCACTTATTTAAGGGAAAAAAGAAAGAAATTTTCCTTATTTTGGGGCAAAAAGGCAGAAATTCCTAATATTTTGTGGCAAAAAATGCAAAAAAATCTTTTTATTTTGAGGTAAAAAGGCTGAAATTCCCTTTATTTGGGGGCAAAAAGGCAGAAATTTCCCTTATTTTGGGGCAAAATTGCAGAAATTTCACTTATTTCAGGGTAATAAGTCAGAATTATTTCTTATTTTGGGGCAAACAAGACAGAAATTCCCTCTTTTTGGGAAAAAGACAGAAATTCCAATTATTTAGAGGCAAAAAAGCAGAAATACCCCTTATTTTGGAGCAAAATGAAGAAATTTCCATTTTTTTGGCACAAAGGTATGCATTCTTTTTATTTTCGGGCAAAAAGGCAGAAATTCCCAGTATTTTGGAACAAAATTGCAGAAATTCCCCTAATTGTGGGGCAAAAATGCAGAAATTAACTATATGTTAAGGCAAAAAGACAGAAATTTCCCTTATTTTGAAGCAAAATTGCAGAAATTTCACTTATTTCAGGGAAAAGGCGGAAATTTTCATTATTTTGGGGCAAAAAGGCAGAAATTCCCCTTATTTTGAGGTAAAAAGGCTAAAATTCCCCTTATTTGGGGGCAAAAAGGCAGAAATTTCCCTTATTTTGGGGCAAAATTGCAAAAATTTTCTTATATTGGGGCAAAAAGGCAGAAATTTCTTTTATTTTGGTACAAAATTGCAGAAATTTTTCTTATTTTGGGGCAAAAAGGCAGAAATTTCCCATATTTTGGGGCAAAATGGCAGAAATTCCCCTTTTTTTAGGTAAAAATGCTGAAATTCCTTTTATTTGGGGGCAAAAAGGCTGAAATTTCCTTTATTTTGGGGCAAAATTCAGAAATTTCACTTATTTCAGGGTAATAAGGCACAAATTTTCCTTATTTTGGGGCAAAAAATACAGAAATTCCCTTTGTTTTGTAGGAAAAAAACAGAAATTCCACTTGTTTAGAGGCAAAAAAGCAGAAATTCTCCTTATTTTGGAGCAAAAATGAAGAAATTTCCCTTTTTTATGGTAAAAAGGTATGCATTCTTCTTATTTTTAGGGAAAAGGGCAGAAATTCCCCGTATATTGGAGCAAAATTGCAGAAATTTTCCTAATTGTGAGGCAAAAAGGCAGAAATTCCTTATATGTTGGGCAAAAAGACAGAAATTCTCCTTATTTTGGTGCAAAACTCAGAAATTCCACTTATTTTGGGGCAAAATTCCAGAAATTTCCTTTATTTTGGGGCAAAATTGCAGAAATTTCACTTATTTAAGGGAAAAATGCAGAAATTTTCCTTTTTTTGGGCAAAAAGGCAGAAATTCTTATATTTTGTGGCAAAACTGCAGAAATTCCCCTTATTTTGTGGTAAAAATGCTGAAATTCCCCTTATTTGAAAGCAAAAAGTAAAAAATTTCCCTTATTTTGGGGCAAAATTGCAGAAATTTCACTTACTTCAGCGTAATAAGTCAGAAATTTCCTTATTTTGGTGCTAAAAAGACAGAAATTCTCTTTGTTTTGGGGGAAAAAGAAAAAATTCCACTTATTTAGAGGCAAAAATGCAGAAATTCCCCTTATTTTGGAGCAAAAATGAAGAAATTTCCCTTTTTTTATTGCAAAATGTATGCATTCTTCTTATTTTCGGGCAAAAAGGCAGAAATTCCTTGTATTTTGGAGCAAAATTGCAGAAATTCCCCTAATTGTGGAGCAAAAAGGCGGAAATTCCCTATATGTTGGGACCAAAAGACAGAAATTCTCTTTATTTTGGGGCAAAACTCAGAAATTCCACTTATTTTGAGGCAAAATTGCAGAGATTTTACTTATTTCAGAAAAAAAGCAGAAATTTTCTTATTTTGGGGCAAAAAGGCAGAAATTTCTTTTATTTTGGGAAAAAATTGCAGAAATTTTTCTTATTTTGGGGCAAAAAGGCAGAAATTTCCCTTATTATGGGAAAAAATTCAGAAATTCCCCTTATTTTGAGGTAAAAAGGCTGAATTTCCCATTATTTGGCGGCAAAAAGGCAGAAATTTCCCTTATTTTGGGGCAACATTGCAGAAATTTCACTTATTTCAGGAAAATAAGTCAGAAATTTTCCTTATTTTGGGGCAAAAATGAAGAAATTCCCTTTGTTTTGGGGGAAAAAGACAGAAATTCCACTTATTTAGAGGCAAAAGCAGAAATTCCCCTTATTTTGGGGCAAAATTGCAGAAATTCCCCTAATTGTGGGGCCAAAAGGGAGAAATTCCCTATATGTTGAAGCAAAAAGATAGAAATTCTCCTTATTTTGGGGCAAAACTCAGAAATTCCACTTATTTTGGGGCATAATTCCAGAAATTTCACTTATTTTGGGGCAAAATTGCAGAAATTTCACATATTTAGGGGCATAATTGCAGAAATTTCACTTATTTCAGAAAAAAAGCAGAAATTTTCTTATTTGGGGGCAAAAAGGCAGAAATTTCTATTATTTTGGTACAAAATTGCAGAAATTTTTCTTATTTTTGGGCAAAAAGGCAGAAATTTCCCATATTTTGTGGCAAAAATACAGAAATCTTCTTATTTTGAGGTAAAAAGGCTGATATTCCTTTTATTTGGGGGCTATAAGGCAGAAATTTCCATTATTTTGGGGCAAAATTGCAGAAATTTCACTTATTTCAGGGTAATAAGTCAGAAATTTTCCTTATTTTGTGGCAAAAAAGACAGGAATTCCCTTTGTTTTGGGGGAAAAAACAGAAATTCCACTTGTTTAGAGGTAAAATAGCAGAAATTCCCCTTATTTTGGAGCAAAAATGAAGAAATTACCCTTTTTTATGGCAAAAAGGTATGCATTCTTCTTATTTTCGGGCAAAAAGGCAGAAATTCCCCATATTTTGGAGCAAAATTGCAGAAATTCCCCTAATTGTAGGGCAAAAAGGCAGAAATTCCCTATATGTTAGGGCAAAATGAAGAAATTCTCCTTATTTTTGGGCAAAACTAAGAAATTCAACTTATTTTGGGGCAAAATTCCAGAAATTTCCCTTATTTTGGGGCAAAATTGCAGAAATTTCACTTATTTTGGGGCAAAATTGCAGAAATTTTACTTATTTCAGGGAAAAAAGGCAGAAATTTTCCTTATTTTGGGGCAAAAAGGCAGAAATTCCTAATATTTTGTGGCAAAAATGCAGAAATTCCCCTTATTTTGAGGTAAAAAGATTGAAATTCTCCTTATTTGGGGGCAAAAATGCAGAATTTTCCCTTATTTTGGGCAAAATTGAAGACATTTCACTTATTTCAGGGTAATAAGTCAGAAATTTTCTTTATTTTTGAGAAAAAAAGACAGAAATTCCCTTTGTTTTGGGGGAAAAAGACAGAAATTCCATTTATTTATAGGCAAAAAAGCAGAAATTCCCCTTATTTTGGAACAAAATTGCAGAAATTCCCCTAATTGTGGGGCATAAAGGCAGAAATTACCTATATGTTGGGGCAAAAAGACAGAAATTCTCCTTATTTTGGGGCAAAACTCAGAAATTCCACTTATTTTGGGGCAAAATTCCAGAAATTTCCTTTATTTTGGGGCAAAATTGCAGAAATTTAACTTATTTTGGGGCAAAATTGCAGAAATTTCACTTATTTCAGGGAAAAAAGGCAGAAATTTTCCTTATTTTGGGGCAAATACGCAGAAATTCGTAAAATTTTTTGGCAAAAATGCAGAAATTCCCCTTATTTTGTGGTAAAAAGGCTGAAATTCCACTTATTTGGGGGAAAAAATGCAGAATTTTCTTTATTTTGGGGCAAAATTGCAGAAATTTTACTTATTTCAGGTTAATAAGTCAGAAATTTTCCTTATTTTTGGGCAAAAAAGACAGAAATTCCCTTTGTTTTTGGAGAAAAAGACAGAAATTCCACTTATTTAGAGGCAAAAAAGCAGAAATTCCCCTTAATATGGAGCAAAAATGAAGATATTTCCCTTTTTTATGGAAAAAGTTATGCATTCTTCTTATTTTCGGGCAAAAAGGCAGAAATTCCCCGTATTTTGGAGCAAAATTGCAGAAATTCCTTTAAATGTGGGGTAAAAAAGAAGAAATTCCCTATATGTTGGGGCAAAAAGACAGAAATTCTCCTTGTTTTAAGGCAAAACTCAGAAATTTCACTTATTTTGGGTCAAAATTGCAGAAATTTCACTTATTTCAGGAAAAAAAGCAGAAATTTTCTTATTTAGGGGCAAAGAGGCAGAAATTTCAGTTATTTTGGTACAAAATTGCAGAATTTTTTTTATTTTGGGGCAAAAAAGCAGAAATTTCGCTTATTTTGGGGAAAATATGCAGAAATTCCCCTTATTTTGATGTAAAAAGGCTGAAATTCCCCTTAATTGGGGGCAGAAAGGCAGAAATTTGCCATATTTTGGGGCAATATTGCAAAAATTTCACTTATTTAAGGGTAATAAGTCAGAAATTTTCCTTATTTTGGGGAAAAAATACAGAAATTCCCTTTGTTTTGGGGGAAAAAAAAGAAATTCCACTTATTTAGAGGCAAAAAACAGAAATTCCCTTTATTTTGTAGCATAAATGAAGAAATTTCCCTTTTTTATGGTAAAAAGGTATGCATTCTTCTTATTTTCGGGCAAAATGCAGAACGTCCCCGTATTTTGGAGCAAAATTGCAGAAATTCCCCTAACTGTGGGGCAAAAAGGCAGAAATTCCCTATATGTTAGTGCAAAAAGACAAAATTCTCCTTATTTTGGGGCAAAACTCAGAAATTCCACTTATTTTGGGGAAAAATTCCAGAAATTCCCCTTATTTTGGGGCAAAAGTGCAGAAATTTCCCCTATTTTGGGGCAAAATTTCAGAAATTTCACTTATTTCAGGGAAAAAGGGCAGAAATTTTCCTTATTTTGGGGCAAAAAGGCAGAAATTCCTAATATTTTGTGGCAAAAATGCAGAAATTCCTCTTATTTTGAGGTAAAAAGGCTGAAATTCCCCTTATTTGGGGGCAAAAAGGCAGAATTTTCCCTTATTTTGGGGCAAAATTGCAGAAATTTCACTTATTTCAGGGTAATAATTAAGAAATTTTCCTTATTTTGTGGCAAAAAAGACAGAAATTCCCTTTGTTTTGGGGGAAAAAGATAGAAATTCCACTTATTTAGAGGCAAAAAAGCAGAAATTCCTCTTAATATGGAGCAAAAATGAAGAAATTTCCCTTTTTTATGGCAAAAAGTTATGCATTCTTCTTATTTTCGGGCAAAAAGGCAGAAATTCCCCGTATTTTGGAGCAAAATTGCAGAAATTCCCCTAATTGTGGGGTAAAAAGGCAGAAATTCCCTATATGTTGGGGCAAAAAGACAGAAATTCTTTTTATTTTAAGGCAAAACTCAGAAATTCCAATTATTTTGGGGCAAAATTCCAGAAATTTCCCTTATTTTGGGGCAAAATTGCAGAAATTCCTTTTATTTTGAGCTAAAAAGGCTGAAATTCCCATTATTTGGGGGCAAAAAGGAAAATTTCAGGAAAAAAAGCAGAAATTTTCTTATTTTGAAGCAAAAAGGCAGAAATTTCTTTTATTTTGTTACAAAATTGCAGAAATTTGTCTTATTTTGGGGCAAAAAGGCAGAAATTTCCCTTATTTTGGGGCAAATATGCCGAAATTCCCCTTATTTTGAGGTAAAAAGGCTGATATTTCCATTATTTGGGGGCAAAAAGTCAGATATTTCCCTTATTTTGGGGCAAAATTGCAGAAATTTCACTTATTTCAGGGTAATAAGTCAGAAATTTTCCTTATTTTGTGGAAAAAAATATAGAATTTCCATTGGTTTTGGGGGAAAAAGACAGAAATTTCACTTATTTAGAGGCAAAAAAAGCAGAAATTCCCCTTATTTTGGAGAAAAATTGCAGAAATTCCCCTAAATGTGGGCAAAAAGGCAGAAATTCCCTATATGTTGGGGCAAATGGACAAAAATTCTCCTTATTTTGGAGCAAAACTCAGAAATTCCACTTATTTTCGGGAAAAATTCCAAAAATTTCACATATTTTGGGGCAAAATTGCAGAAATTTCACTTATTTTGGAGCAAAATGGCAGAAATTTCACTTATTACAGAAAAAAAAGCAGAAATTTTATTTTTTTGGGGCAAAAAGGCAGAAATTTCTTTTATTTTGGTACAAAATTGCAGAAATATTTCTTTTTTGGGGGCAAAAAGGCAGAAATTTCCCTTATTTTGGGCAAAAATGCAAAAATTCCCCTTATTTTGAGGAAAAAAGGCTGAAATTCCCATTATTTGGGGGCAAAAAGGAAGAAATTTCCCTTATTTTGGGGCAAAATTGCAGAAATTTCACTTATTTCAGGGTAATAAGTCAGAATTTTTTTATTTTGGGCCAAAAAAACAGGAATTACCTTTGTTTTGGGAGAAAAAGATAGACATTCCACTTATTTAGAGGCAATAAAGCCGAAATTCCCCTTATTTTAGAGCAAAATTGCAGAAATTCCCCTAATTGTGGGGCAAAAAGGCAGAAATTCCCTATATGTTGGGGCAAAAAGATAGAAATTCTCTTTATTTTGGGGCAAAACTCAAAAATTCCACTTCTTTTGGGGCAAAATTTCAGAAATTTCACTTATTTTGGGGCAAAATTGCAGAAATTTCACTTATTTTGGGGCAAAATTGCAGAAATTTCACTTATTTCAGAAAAAAAGCAGAAATTTTCTTATTTGGGGACAAAAAGGCAGAAATTTCTATTATTTTGGTACAAAATTGCAGAAATTTTTCTTATTTTGGGGCAAAAAAATATATATTTCTCATATTTTGTGGCAAAAATACAGAAATCCCCCTTATTTTGAGGTAAAAAGGCTGAAATTCCTCTTATTTGAGGGCAAAAAGGCAGAAATTTCCTTTATTGTGGGGCAAAATTGCAGAAATTTCACTTATGTCAGGGTAATAAGTCAGAAAATTTCCTTATTTTGGGGCAAAAAAGACAGAAATTCCTTTTGTTTTTGAGGAAAAAAACAGAAATTCCACTTGTTCAGAGGCAAAAAAGCAGAAATTCCCGTTATTTTGGTTCAAAACTCAAAAATTCCACTTATTTTGGGGCAAAATTCCAGAAATTTCCCTTATTTTGGGGCAAAATTGCAGAAATTTTATTTATTTTGGGGCAAAATTGCAGAAATTTCACTTATTTCAGGGAAAAAAGGCAGAAATTTCCCTTATTTTGTGGCAAAAAGGTAGAAATTCTTATATTTTGTGGCAAAACTGCAGAAATTCCCCTTATTTTGAGGTAAAAAGGCTGAAATTCCCATTATTTGGGGCAAAAGGCAGAAATTTCCCTTATTTTGGGTCGAAATTGCAGAAATTTCACTTACTTCAGCGTAATAAGTCAGAAATTTCTTTATTTTGGTGCAAAAAAGACAGAAATTCCCTTTGTTTTGGGGGAAAAATAATAAATTCCACTTATTTAGAGGCAAAAAAGCAGAAATTCCCCTTATTTTGGAGAAAAAATGAAGAAATTTCCCTTTTTTTATTGCAAAAAGGTATGCATTCTTCTTATTTTCAGGCAAAAAGGCAGAAATTCCTTGTATTTTGGAGCAAAATTGCAGAAATTCCCCTAATTGTGGGGCAAAAAGGCAGAAATTCCCTATATGTTGGGGCAAAAAGACAGAAATTCTCCTAATTTTAGGGCAAAACTCAGAAATTCCACTTATTTTTGGGGAAAATTCCAGAAAATCCCCATATTTTGGAGCAAAATTGCAGAAATTCCCCTAATTGTTGGGCATAAATGCAGAAATTCCCTATATGTTGGGGCAAAAAGACAGAAATTCTCGTTATTTTTGGGCAAAACTCAGAAATTCCACTTATTTTGGGGCAAAATTCCAGAAATTTCCCTTATTTGGGGACAAAATTGCAGAAATTTCACTTATTTTTGGGCAAAATTGCAGAAATTTCACTTATTTCAGAAAAAAAAAAGAAATTTTCTTATTTTGGGGCAAAAAGGCAGAAATTTCTTTTATTTTGTACAAAATTGCAGAAATTTTTCTTATTTTGGTGCAAAAAGGCAGAAATTTTCCTTATTTTGAGGCAAAATTGCAGAAATTTCACTTATTTCAGGGTAATAAGTCAGAAATTTTCCTTATTTTTGGGCAAAAATGACAGAAATTCCTTTTGTTTTTTAGGAAAAAAAACAGAAATTCCACTTGTTCAGAGGCAAAAAAGCAGAAATTCCCCTTATTTTGGTTCAAAACTCAGAAATTCCACTTATTTTAGGGCAAAATTCCAGAAATTTCCCTTATTATGGGGCAAAATTGCAGAAATTTTATTTATTTGGGGCAAAATTGCAGAAATTTCACTTATTTCAGGGAAAAAAGGTAGAAATTTTCCTTATTTTGTGGAAAAAAGGTAGAAATTCTTATATTTTGTGGCAAAACTGCAGAAATTCCCCTTATTTTGAGGTAAAAAGGCTGAAATTCCCTTTATTTGGGGGCAAAAAGGCAGAAATTTCCCTTATTTTGGGGCAAAATTGCAGAAATTTCACTTACTTCAGCGTAATAAGATAGAAATTTCCTTAGTTTGGTGCAAAAAAGACAGAAATTCCCTTTTTTTGGGGGGAAAAATAAAAAATTCCACTTATTTAGAGGCAAAAAAGAAGAAATTCCCCTTATTTTGGAGTAAAAATGAAGAAATTTCCCTTTTTTTTATTGCAAAAAGATATGCATTCTTCTTATTTTCAGGCAAAAAGGCAGAAATTCCTTGTATTTTGGAGCAAAATTGCAGAAATTCCCCTAATTGTGGGGCAAAAAGGCAGAAATTCCCTATATGTTGGGGCAAAAAGACAGAAATTCTCCTAATTTTAGGGCAAAACTCAGAAATTCCACTTATTTTTGGGGAAAATTCCAGAAAATCCCCATATTTTGGAGCAAAATTGCAGAAATTCCCCTAATTGTTGGGCATAAAGGCAGAAATTCCCTATATGTTGGGGCAAAAAGACAGAAATTCTCGTTATTTTTGGGCAAAACACAGAAATTCCACTTATTTTGGGGCAAAATTCCAGAAATTTCCCTTATTTGGGGACAAAATTGCAGAAATTTCACTTATTTTTGGGCAAAATTGCAGAAATTTCACTTATTTCAGAAAAAAAAAGAAATTTTCTTATTTTGGGGCAAAAAGGCAGAAATTTCTTTTATTTTGTACAAAATTGCAGAAATTTTTCTTATTTTGGTGCAAAAAGGCAGAAATTTTCCTTATTTTGAGGCAAAATTGCAGAAATTTCACTTATTTCAGGGTAATAAGTCAGAAATTTTCCTTATTTTTGGGCAAAAATGACAGAAATTCCTTTTGTTTTTTAGGAAAAAAAACAGAAATTCCACTTGTTCAGAGGCAAAAAAGCAGAAATTCCCCTTATTTTGGTTCAAAACTCAGAAATTCCACTTATTTTAGGGCAAAATTCCAGAAATTTCCCTTATTATGGGGCAAAATTGCAGAAATTTTATTTATTTGGGGCAAAATTGCAGAAATTTCACTTATTTCAGGGAAAAAAGGCAGAAATTTTCCTTATTTTGTGGAAAAAAGGTAGAAATTCTTATATTTTGTGGCAAAACTGCAGAAATTCCCCTTATTTTGAGGTAAAAAGGCTGAAATTCCCTTTATTTGGGGGCAAAAAGGCAGAAATTTCCCTTATTTTGGGGCAAAATTGCAGAAATTTCACTTACTTCAGCGTAATAAGATAGAAATTTCCTTAGTTTGGTGCAAAAAAGACAGAAATTCCCTTTTTTTGGGGGGAAAAATAAAAAATTCCACTTATTTAGAGGCAAAAAAGAAGAAATTCCCCTTATTTTGGAGTAAAAATGAAGAAATTTCCCTTTTTTTATTGCAAAAAGATATGCATTCTTCTTATTTTCAGGCAAAAAGGCAGAAATTCCTTGTATTTTGGAGCAAAATTGCAGAAATTCCCCTAATTGTGGGGCAAAAAAGCAGAAATTCCCTATATGTTGGGGCAAAAAGACAGAAATTCTCCTTATTTTAGGGCAAAACTCAGAAATTCCACTTATTTTTGGGGAAAATTCCAGAAAATCCCCATATTTTGGAGCAAAATTGCAGAAATTCCCCTAATTATTGGGCATTAAGGCAGAAATTCCCTATATGTTGGGGCACAAAGACAAAAATTCTCGTTATTTTTGGGCAAAACTCAGAAATTCCACTTATTTTGGGGCAAAATTCCAGAAATTTCCCTTATTTGGGGGCAAAATTGCAGAAATTTCACTTATTTTTGGGAAAAATTGCAGAAATTTCACTTATTTCAGAAAAAAAGAGAAATTTTCTTATTTTGGGGCAAAAAGGCAGAAATTTCTTTTATTTTGGTACAAAATTGCAGAAATTTTTCTTATTTTGGGGCAAAAAGGCAGAAATTTCCCTTATTTTGGGGTAAAATTGCAGAAATTTCACTTATTTCAGGGTAATAAGTCAGAAATTTTCATTATTTTTGGGCAAAAAAGACAGAAATTCCTTTTCTTTTGGGGGAAAAAGACTGAAATTCCACATTTTTAGAGGCAAAAAAGCAGAAATTCCCCTTATTTTGGAGCAAAAAAGAAGAAATTTCTTTTTTTTTTGTGGCAAAAGGTATTCATTCCTCTTATATTCAGGCTAAAAAGCAGAAATTCCCCGTATTTTGTAGCAAAATTGCAGAAATTCCACTAATTGTGAAGCAAAAAGGCAGTAATTCCCTATATGTTAGGGCAAAAAGACAGAAATTCTCCTTATTTTGGGGCAAAACTCAGAAATTCCACTTATTTTGGGGCAAAATTGCAGAAATTTCCTTATTTTTGGGGCAAAATTGCAGAAATTTCAATTATTTTGGGGCAAAATTGCAGAAATTTCACTTATTTCAGGGAAAAAAAGCAGAAATTTTTTTTATTTTGGGGCAAAACGGCAGAAATTCCTAATATTTTGTGGCAAAAATGCAGAAATTCCCATTATTTTGAGGTAAAAAGGATGAAATTCCCTTATTTGGGGGCAAAAAGGCAGAAATTTCTTTTATTTTGGGGCAAAATTGCATAAATTTCACTTATTTCAGGGTAATAAGTCAGAATTTTTCCTTATTTTGTGGTAAACAAGACAGAAATTTCCTCTTTTTGGGGAAAAAGACAGAAATTCCACTTATTTAGAGGCAAAAAAGCAGAAATTCCCCTTATTTTGGAGCAAAATGAAGAAATTTCCATTTTTTATTGAAAAAAGGTATGCATTCTTCTTATTTTCGGGCAAAATGCAGAAATTCCCCGTATTTTGGAGCAAATTTGGAGAAATTTCCCTAACTGTGGGGCAAAAAGGCAGATATTCCCTATATGTTAGGGCAAAAAAAAGAAATTCTCCTTATTTTGGGGCAAAACTCAGAAATTCCACTTATTTTGTGGCAAAATTCCAGAAATTTCCCTTGTTTTGGGGCAAAATTGCAGAAATTTCCTTTATTTTGGGGCAAAATTGCAGAAATTTCACTTATTTCAGAGTAATAAGTCAGAAATTTTCCTTATTTTTGGGCAAAAAAGACAGAAATTCCCTTTCTTTTAAGAAAAAAGACAGAAATTCCACTTATTTAGAGGCAAAAAAGCAGAAATTCCCCTTATTTTGGAGCAATAATGAAGAAATTTCCTTTTTTTATGGCAAAAATATATGCATTCTTCTTATTTTTTGGCAAAAAGACAGAAATTCCCCATAATTTGTAGCAAAATTGCAGAAATTCCCCTAATTGTGGGGCAAAAAAGCAGAAATTCCCTATATGTTGGGGCGAAATGAAAGAAATTCTCCTTATTTTGGGATAAAACTCAGAAATTCCACTTATTTTGGGGCAAAATTCCAGAAATTTCTCTTATTTTGGCGCAAAATTGCAGAAATTTCACTTATTTCAGGGAAAAAGGGCATAAATTTTCCTTATTTTGGGGCAAAATCGCAGAAATTCCTAATATTTTGTGGCAAAAATGCAGAAATTTCCCTTATTTTGAGGAAAAAGTCTGAAATTCCCCCTATTTGTGGGCAAAAAGGCAGTATTTTCCCTTATTTTGGGGCAAAATTGCAGAAAATTTACTTATTTCAAGGTAATAAGTCAGAAATTTTCCTTATTTTGTGGCAAAAAAGACAGAAATTCCCTTTGTTTTGGGGGAAAAGACAGAAATTCAACTTATTTAGAGGCAAAAAAGCAGAAATTCCCCTTAATATGGAGCAAAAATGAAGAAATTTCCCTTTTTTATGGCAAAAAGTTATGCATTCTTCTTATTTTCAGGCAAAAAGGCAAAAATTCCCCCTATTTTGGAGCAAAATTTCAGAAATTCCCCTAATTGTGGGCTAATAAAGAAGAAATTCCCTATATGTTGGGGCAAAAAGACAGAAATTCTTTTTATTTTAAGGAAAAACTCAGAAATTTCACTTATTTTGGGGCAAAATTGCAGAAATTTCACTTATTTCAGGAATAAAAGCAGAAATTTTCTTATTTTGGGGCAAAAAGGCAGAAATTTCTTTTATTTTGTTACAAAATTGCAGAATTTTTTTTTTATTTTGGGGCAAAAAAGCAGAAATTTCCGTTATTTTGGGGCAAATATGCAGAAATTCCCCTTATTTTGAGGTAAAAATGCTGAAATTCCCCTTATTTCGGAGCAAAAAGGCAGAAATTTCCTTTATTTTGGGGCAAAATTGCAGAAATTTCACTTATTTCAGGGTAATAATTCAGAAATTTTCCTTATTTTGGGGAAAAAATACAGAAATTCCCTTTTTTTGGGGGAAAACACAGAAATTCCACTTATTTAGAGGCAAAAAAGCAGAAATTTTTTTTTATTTTGGGGCAAAATTGCAGAAATTTCACTTATTTTGGGGCAAAATTACAGAAATTTCACTTATTTCAGAAAAAAAAGGCAGAAATTTTCTTATTTGGAGGCAAAAAGGCAGAAATTTCTATTATTTTGCTACAAAATTGCAGAAATTTTTCTTATTGTGGGGCAAAAAGGCAGAAATTTTCCATATTTTGGGGCAAAAATGCAGAAATTCCATTTATTTTGAGGTAAAAACCCTGAAATACCCCTTATTTGGGGGCAAAAAGGAAGAAATTTCACTTATTTTTGGGCAAAATTGCAGAAATTTCACTTATTTCAGGGCAAAAATGAAGAAATTTTCCTTATTTTGGGGCAAAATGGCAGAAATTCCTAATATTTTGTGGCAAAAATGCAGAAATTCCCCTTATTTTGAGGTAAAAAGGCTGCAATTCCCCTTATTTGGGGGCAAAAAGGCAGAAATTTCCCTTATTTTGGGGCAAAATTGCATAAATTTCACTTATTTCAGGGAAAAAGGGCAGAAATTTTCCTTATTTTGGGGCAAAAAAGACAGAAATTCCTTTTGTTTTGGGGTGAAAAAGACAAAAATTCCACTTATTTAGAGGCAAAAAACAGAAATTCCCCTTATTTTGTAGCAAAAATGAAGAAATTTCCCTTTTTTATGGTAAAAAGGTATGCATTCTTTTTATTTTCGGGCAAAATGCAGAAATTCCCTGTATTTTGGAGCAAATTTGGAGAAATTTCATTAACTGTGGGGCAAAAAGGCAGATATTCCCTATATGTTAGGGCAAAAAGAAGAAATTCTCCTTATTTTGGGGCAAAACTCAGAAATTCCACTTATTTTGGGGCAAAATTCCAGAAATTTCCCTTATTTTGGGGCAAAATTGCAGAAATTTCCTTTATTTTGGGGCAAAATTGCAGAAATTTCACTTATTTCAGGGAAAAAATGCAGAAATTTTCCTTATTTTGGGGCAAAAAGGCAGAAATTCCTAATATTTTGTCGCAAAAATGCAGAAATTCCCCTTATTTTAAGGTAAAAAGGCTGATATTCTCCTTATTTGGGGGCAAAAAGGCAGAATTTTCCCTTACTTTGGGGCAAAATTGCAGAAATTTTTCTTATTTTGGGGCAAAAATGCAGTAATTTCCCATATTTTGGGGCAAAATGCAGAAATTCCCTTTATATTGAGGTAAAAAGGCTGAAATTCTATTTATTTGGGGGCAGAAAGGCAGAAATTCCCTATATGTTGGGGCAAAAAGATAGAAATTCTCCTTATTTTGGGGCAAAACTCAGAAATTCCACTTATTTTGGGGCAAAATTCCAGAAATTTCACTTATTTTGGGGCAAAATTGCAGAAATTTCACTTATTTTGTGGCATAATTGCAGAAATTTTTTTTATTTTGAGGCAAAAATGCAGTAATTTCCCATATTTTGGGGCAAAATGCAGAAATTCCCTTTATATTGAGGTAAAAAGCCTGAAATTCTCCTTATTTGGGGGCAAAAAGGCAGAATTTTTCATTATTTTGGGGCAAAATTGCAGAAATTTCACTTATTTCAGGGTAATAAGTCAGAAATTTTCTTATTTTGCGGCAAAAAAGACAGAAATTCCCTTTGTTTTGGGGGGAAAAGACAGAAATTTTACTTATTTAGAGGCAAAAAAGCAAAATTCCCTTTAATATGGAGCAAAAATTAAGAAATTTCCCTTTTTTATGGCAAAAAGTTATGCATTCTTCTTATTTTCGGGCAAAAAGGCAGAAATTCCCCGTATTTTGTAGCAAAATTGCAGAAATTCCCCTAATTGTGGGGCAAAAAAGGCAGAAATTCTCTATATGTTGGGCAAAAAGTCAGAAATTCTCCTTATTTTGGGGCAAAACTCAGAAATTCCACTTTTTTTGGGGTAAAATTCCAAAAATATCCCTTATTTTGGGGCAAAATTGCAGAAATTTCACTTATTTTGGGGCAAAATTGCAGAAATTTCATTTATTTCAGGGAAAAAAGAAAAAAATTTTCCTTATTTTGGGGCAAAAAGGCAGAAATTCCTAATATTTTGTGGCAAAAATGCGAAAAATCTTTTTATTTTGAGGTAAAATGGCTGAAATTCCCTTAATTTGGGGGCAAAAAGGCAGAAATTTCCCTTATTTTGGGGCAAAATTGCAGATATTTGACTTATTTCAGGGTAATAAGTCAGAATTTTTCCTTATTTTGGGGCAAACAAGACAGAAATTCCCTCTTTTTGGGGAAAATGACAGAAATTCCACTTATTTAGAGGCAAAAAAGCAGAAATTCCCCTTATTTTGGAGCAAAATGAAGAAATTTCCATTTTTATGGCACAAAGGTATGCATTTCCATTATTTTCGGGCAAAAATGCAGAAATTCCCCATATTTTGGAGCAAAATTGCAGAAATTCCCCTAATTGTGGGGCAAAAAGGCAGAAATTCCCTATATGTTAAGGCAAAAAGACTGAAATTTTCCTTATTTTGGGGCAAAACTCAGAAATTCCACTTATTTTAGGGCAAAATTCCAGAAATTTCCCTTGTTTTGGGGCAAAATTGCAGAAATTTCAGTTATTTTGGGGCAAAATTGCAGAAAATTTACTTATTTCAGAAAAAAGGAGAAATTTTCTAATTTTGGGTCAAAAAGGCAGAAATTTCTTTTATTTTGGTACAAAATTGCAGAAATTTTTCTTATTGTGGGGCAAAAGACAGTAATTTTCCATATTTTGGGGCAAAAATGCAGAAATTCCCCATATTTTGAGGTAAAAAGGCTGAAATTCCCCTTATTTGGGGGCAAAAAGGCAGAATTTTTCCTTATTTTGGGGCAAAATTGCAGAAATTTCACTTATTTCAGGGTAATAAGTCAGAAATTTTCCTTATTTTGCTGCAAAAAAGACAGAAATTCCCTTTGTTTTGGGGGAAAAAGACAGAAATTCCACTTATTTAGAGGCAAAAAAGCAGAAATTCCACTTAATATGGAGCAAAAATGAAGAAATTTCCCTTTTTTATGGCAAAAAGTTATGCATTCTTCTTATTTTCGGGCAAAAAGGCAGAAATTCCCCATATTTTGGAGCAAAATTGCAGAAATTCTCTAATTGTGGCGTAAAAATGCAGAAATTCCCTATATGTTGGGGCAAAAAGACAGAAATTCTTTTTATTTTAAGGCAAAACTCAGAAATTCCAATTATTTTGGGGCAAAATTCCAGAAATTTCCCTTATTTTGGGGCAAAATTGCAGAAATTCCCCTTATTTTGATGTAAAAAGGCTGAAATTCCCATTATTTTGGGGCAAAAAGGAAAATTTCAGGAAAAAAAGCAGAAATTTTCTTATTTTGAAGCAAAAAGGCAGAAATTTCTTTTATTTTGGTACAAAATTGCAGAAATTTGTCTTATTTTGGGGCAAAAAGGCAGAAATTTCCCTTATTTTGGGGCAAATATGCCGAAATTCCCCTTATTTTGAGGTAAAAAGGCTGAAATTTCCATTATTTGGGGGCAAAAAGGCAGATATTTCCTTTATTTTGGGGCAAAATTGCAGAAATTTCACTTATATCAGGGTAATAAGTCAGAAATTTTCCTTATTTTGCGGAAAAAAAATATAGAATTTCCCTTGGTTTTGGGGGAAAAAGACAGAAATTTCACTTATTTAGAGGCAAAAAAGCAGAAATTCCCCTTATTTTGGAGCAAAATTGCAGAAATTCCCCTAAATGTGGGCAAAAGGCAGAAATTCCCTATATGTTGGGGCAAATGGACAAAAATTCTCCTTATTTTGGAGCAAAACTCAGAAATTCCACTTATTTTCGGGGAAAATTCCAAAAATTTCACATATTTTGGGGCAAAATTGCAGAAATTTCACTTATTTTGGGGCAAAATGGCAGAAATTTCACTTATTACAGAAAAAAAAGCAGAAATTTTATTATTTTGGGGCAAAAAGGCAGAAATTTCTTTTATTTTGGTACAAAATTGCAGAAATATTTCTTTTTTGGGGGAAAAAGGCAGAAATTTCCCTTATTTTGGGCAAAAATGCAAAAATTCCCCTTATTTTGAGGTAAAAAGGCTGAAATTCCCATTATTTGGGGGCAAAAAGGAAGAAATTTCCCTTATTTTGGGGCAAAATTGCAGAAATTTCACTTATTTCAGGGTAATAAGTCAGAATTTTTTTTTATTTTGGGCCAAAAAACAGGAATTACCTTTGTTTTGGGAGAAAAAGATAGAAATTCCACTTATTTAGAGGCAATAAAGCAGAAATTCCCCTTATTTTGGAGCAAAATTGCAGGAATTTTCCTAATTGTGGGGCAAAAAGGCAGAAATTCCCTATATGTTGGGGCAAAAAGATAGAAATTCTCTTTATTTTGGGGCAAAACTCAAAAATTCCACTTCTTTTGGCGCAAAATTTCAGAAATTTCACTTATTTTGGGGCAAAATTGCAGAAATTTCAATTATTTTGGGGCAAAATTGCAGAAATTTCACTTATTTCAGAAAAAAAGCAGAAATTTTCTCATTTGGGGACAAAAAGGCAGAAATTTCTATTATTTTGGTACAAAATTGCAGAAATTTTTCTTATTTTGGGGCAAAAAAATATATATTTCTCACATTTTGTGGCAAAGATACAGAAATCCCCCTTATTTTGAGGTAAAAAGGCTGAAATTCCTTTTATTTGGGGGCAAAAAGGCAGAAATTTCCTTTATTTTGGGGTAAAATTGCAGAAATTTCACTTATTTCAGGGTAATAAGTCAGAAAATTTCCTTATTTTGGGGCCAAAAAGACAGAAATTCCCTTTGTTTTTGAGGAAAAAAACAGAAATTCCACTTGTTTAGAGGCAAAAAAGCAGAAATTCCCCTTATTTTGGTTCAAAACTCAAAAATTCCACTTATTTTGGGGCAAAATTCCAGAAATTTCCCTTATTTTGGGGCAAAATTGCAGAAATTTTATTTATTTTGGGGCAAAATTGCAGAAATTTCACTTATTTCAGAGAAAAAAGGCAGAAATTTTCCTTATTTTGTGGCAAAAAGGTAGATTTCTTATATTTTGTGGCAAAACTGCAGAAATTTCCCTTATTTTGAGGTAAAAAGGCTGAAATTCATCTTATTTGGGGGCAAAAAGGCAGAAATTTCCCTTATTTTGGGCCAAAATTGCAGAAATTTCACTTACTTCAGCGTAATAAGTCAGAAATTTCCTTATTTTGGTGCAAAAAAGACAGAAATTCCCTTTGTTTTGGAGGAAAAATAAAAAATTCCACTTATTTAGAGGCAAAAAGGAAGAAATTCCCCTTATTTTGGAGTAAAAATGAAGAAATTTCCCTTTTTTTAATTGCAAAAAGGTATGCATTCTTCTTATTTTCAGGCAAAAAGGCAGAAATTCCTTGTATTTTGGAGCAAAATTGCAGAAATTCCCCTAATTGTGGGGCAAAAAGACAGAAATTCCCTATATGTTGGAGCAAAAAGACATAAATTCTCCTTATTTTAGGGCAAAACTCAGAAATTCCACTTATTTTCGGGGAAAATTCCAGAAAATCCCCATATTTTGGATCAAAATTGCAGAAATTCCCCTAATTGTTGGGCATAAAGGCAGAAATTCCCTATATGTTGGGGCAAAAAGACAGAAATTCTCGTTATTTTTGCGCAAAACTCAGAAATTCCACTTATTTTGGGGCAAAATTCCAGAAATTCCCCTTATTTGGGGGCAAAATTGCAGAAATTTCACTTATTTTTGGGCAAAATTGCAGAAATTTCACTTATTTCAGAAAAAAAGAGAAATTTTCTTATTTTGGGGAAAAAGGCAGAAATTTCTTTTATTTTGGTACAAAATTGCAGAAATTTTTCTTATTTTGGGGCAAAAAGGCAGAAATTTCCCTTATTTTGGGGCCAAATTGCAGAAATTTCACTTATTTCAGGGTAATAAGTCAGAAATTTTCCTTATTTTTGGGCAAAAAAGACAGAAATTCCCTTCCTTTTGGGGGAAAAAGACTGAAATTCCACATTTTTAGAGGCAAAAAAGCAGAAATTCCCTTTATTTTGGAGCAAAAAAGAAGAAATTTCTTTTTTTTGTGGCAAAAGGTATTCATTCCTTTTATATTCAGGCTAAAAAGCAGAAATTCCCCGTATTTTGCAGCAAAATTGCAGAAATTCCACTAATTGTGAAACAAAAAGGCAGTAATTCCCTATATGTTAGGGCAAAAAGACAGAAATTCTCCTTATTTTGGGGCAAAATTCCAGAAATTTCCTTATTTTTGGGGCAAAATTGAAGAAATTTCACTTATTTTGGGGCAAAATTGCAGAAATTTCACTTATTTCAGGGAAAAAAAGCAGAAATTTTTTTTATTTTGAGGCAAAAAGGCAGAAATTCCTAATATTTTGTGGCAAAAATGCAGAAATTCCCATTATTTTGAGGTAAAAAGTATGAAATTCCCTTATTTGGGGGCAAAAAGGCAGAAATTTCACTTATTTTGGGGCAAAATTTCAGAAATTTCACTTATTTCATGGAAAAAAGCCAGAAATTTTCCTTATTTTGGGGTAAAAACGCAGAAATTCCTAATATTTTGTGGCAAAAATGCAGAAATTCCCCTTATTTTGAGGTAAAAAGGCTGAAATTCCCCTTATTTGGCGGCAAAAAGGCAGAATTTTCCTTATTTTGGGGCAAAATTGCAGAAATTTCACTTATTTCAGAGTAATAAGTCAGAAATTTTCCTTATTTTTGGGCAAAAAAGACAGAAATTCCCTTTGTTTTGGGAAAAAACACAGAAATTCCACTTATTTAGAGGCAAAAAAGCAGAAATTCCCCTTATTTTGGAGCAATAATGAAGAAATTTCCTTTTTTTATGGCAAAAATGTATGCATTCTTCTTATTTTTGGGCAAAAAGTCAGAAATTCCCCATATTTTGTAGCAAAATTGCAGAAATTCCCCTAATTGTGGGGCAAAAAAGCAGAAATTCCTTATATGATGGGAATCCTCCTTATTTTGGGGCAAAACTCAGAAATTCCACTTATTTTGGGGCAAATTCCAGAAATTTCTCTTATTGTTGGTCATAAAGGCAGAAATTCCCTATATGTTGGTGCAAAAAGACATAAATTCTCGTTATTTTTGGGCAAAACTCAGAAATTCCACTTATTTTGGGGCAAAATTCCAGAAATTTCCCTTATTTGGGGGCAAAATTGCAGAAATTTCACTTATTTTTGGGCAAAATTGCAGAAATTTCACTTATTTTAGAAAAAAAGAGAAATTTTCTTATTTTGGGGCAAAAAGGCAGAAATTTCTTTTATTTTGGTACAAAATTGCAGAAATTTTTCTTATTTTGGGGCAAAAAGGCAGAAATTTTCCTTATGTTGGGGCAAAATTGCAGAAATTTCACTTATTTCAGGGTAATAAGTCAGAAATTTTCCTTATTTTTGGGCAAAAAAGACAGAAATTCCCTTTCTTTTGGGGGAAAAAGACTGAAATCCACATTTTTAGAGGCAAAAAAGCAGAAATTCCCCTTATTTTGGAGCAAAAAAGAAGAAATTTCTTTTTTTTTTGTGGCAAAAGGTATTCATTCCCCTTATATTCAGGCTAAAAAGCAGAAATTCCCCGTATTTTGTAGCAAAATTGCAGAAATTCCACTAATTGTGAAGCAAAAAGGCAGTAATTCCCTATATGTTAGGGCAAAAAGACAGAAATTCTTTTTATTTTGGGGCAAAACTCAGAAATTCCACTTATTTTGGGGCAAAATTCCAGAAATTTCCTTATTTTTGGGGCAAAATTGCAGAAATTTCACTTATTTTGGGGCAAAATTGCAGAAATTTCAATTATTTTAGGGAAAAAGAGCAGAAATTTTTTTATTTTGGGGCAAAAAGGCAGAAATTCCTAATATTTTGTGGCAAAAATGCAGAAATTCCCATTATTTTGTGGTAAAAAGGATGAAATTCCCTTATTTGGGGGCAAAAAGGCAGAAATTTCCCTTATTTTGGGGCAAAATTTCAGAAATTTCACTTATTTCAGGGTAATAAGTCAGAATTTTTCCTTATTTTGTGGCAAACAAGACAGAAATTTCCTCTTTTTGGGGAAAAAGACAGAAATTCCACTTATTTAGAGGCAAAAAAGCAGAAATTCCCCTTGTTTTGGAGCAAAATGAAGAAATTTCCATTTTTTATGGCACAAAGGTATGCATTCTTTTTATTTTCGAGCACAAAGGCAGAAATTCCCCGTATTTTGGAGCAAAATTGCAGAAATTCCCCTAATTGTGGGGCAAAAAGGCAGAAATTCCCTATATATTAAGGGAAAAAGACAGAAATTTTCCTTATTTTGGGGCAAAACTCAGAAATTCCACTTATTTTGGGGCGAAATTCCAGAAATTTCCCTTGTTTTGGGGCAAAATTGCAGAAATTTCTTTTATTTTGGGGCAAAATTGCAAAAATTTTCTTATTTTGGGGCAAAAAGGCAGAAATTTCTTTTATTTTGGTACAAAATTGCAGAAATTTTTCTTATTTTGGTGCAAAAAGGCAGAAATTTCCCATATTTTGGGCCAAAAATGCTGAAATTCCCCTTATTTTGAGGGAAAAATGCTAAAATTCCCCTTATTTGGGGGCAAAATGCAAAAATTTCCCTTATTTTGGAGCAAAATTGCTGAAATTTCACTTATTTCACAGTAATAAGTCAGAAATTTTCCTTATTTTGGGGCAAAAAAGACAGAAATTCCCTTTGTTCGGGAAAAAAAGACAGAATTTCCACTTATTTAGAGGCAAAAAAGGAGAAATTCCCTTTTTTTTGGAGCAAAAATGAAGAAATTTCCCTTTTTTATGGCAAAAAGGTATGCATTCTTCTTATTTTCAGGCAAAAAGGCATAAATTCCTCGTATTTTGGAGCAAAATTGCAAAATTTAGAATAATTGTGGGGCAAAAAGGCAGAAATTCCCTTTATGTTGGCGCATAGAGACAGAAATTCTCCTTATTTTGCGGAAGAACTCAGAAATTCCACATATTTTTGGGCAAAATTCCAGAAATTTCCCTTATTTTGGGGCAAAATTGCAGAAATTTCACTTATTTTGGGGAAAAATTGCAGAAATTTCACTTGTTTAAGGGAAAATAGGCAGAAATTTTCCTTATTTTGGGGCAAAAAGGCAAAAATTCCTAATATTTTGTGGCAAAAATGCAGAAATTCTTCTTATTTTGAGGTAAAAAGGCTGAAATTCCCCTTATTTGGGGGCAAAAAGGCCGAAATTTCCCTTATTTTGGGGCAAAATTGCAGAAATTTCACTTATTTCAGGGTAATAATTAAGAAATTTTTCTTATTTTGGGGCAAAAAAGACAGAAATTCCCTTTGTTTTGTGGGAAAAAGACAGAAATTCAACTTATTTAGAGGCAAAAAAGCAGAAATTCCCCTTATTTTGGAGCAAAAATGAAGAAATTTCCATTTTTTCTGGCACAAAGGTTGGCATTCTTCTTATTTTCGTGCAAAAAGGCAGAAATTCCCCGTATTTTGGAGCAAAATTGAAGAAATTCCCCTAATTGTGGGGCAAAAGTGCAGAAATTTCCTATATGTTGGTGCAAAAAGACAGAAATTCTCCTTATTTTGGGGCAAAACTCAGAAATTCCACTTATTTTGGGGCAAAAGTTCAGAAATTTCCCTTATTTTGGGGCAAAATTGCAGAAATTTCACTTATTTTGCGGAAAAATTGCAAATTTAACTTATTTCAGAAAAAAAAAGAAATTTTCTTATTTTGGGGCAAAAAGGCAGAAATTTCTTTTATTTTGGTACAAAATTGCAGAAATTTTTCTTATTTTGGGGCAATAAGGCAGAAATTTCCCATATTTTGGGGCAAAAATGCAGAAATTCCCCTTATTTTGAGATAAAAAGCTGATATTCCCCTTATTTGGGGGCAGAAAGGTAGAAATTTCCCTTATTTTGAAGCACAATTGCAGAAATTTCACTTATTTCATGAAAAATAGGCAGAAATTTTCCTTATTTTGGGGCAAAAAGGCAGAAATTCTTAATATTTTGTGGCAAAAATGCAGAAATTCCCCATATTTTGAGGTAAAAAGGCTGAAATTCCCCTTATTTGGGGGCAAAAAGGCAGAAATTTCCCTTATTTTGGGGCAAAATTGCAGAAATTTCACTTATTTCAAAGAAATAAGTCAGAAATTTTCTTTATTTTTGGGCAAAAAAGAAAGAAATTCCCTGTTTTTTGGGGGAAAAAAGACAGAAATTCCACTTATTTAGAGGCAAAAAAGCAGAAATTCTTCATATTTTGGAGCAAAAATGAAGAAATTTTCCTTTTTTATGGCAAAAAGGTATGCATTCTTCTTATT
>NW_027667250.1:960000-965000 GCF_963924665.1 Micromys minutus | reverse complement strand
TGAAAGTTAGAAAGAGGAGAAAGAGAGGAGAGAAGACAGAGGAGAGAGGAGAGAGGAGAGACAGAAAGAGTGAGAGAAGAGAGAGGAGAAAGACACAACAAAGAGACAGAGAGGAGCGAGGAAAGTGAGAGATAGGAGAAAGGCGAGAAAGAGAAAGAGAAAGAGGACAGAGAGGAGGGAGAGAATAATACATAATGGAGAGAAAGAGAGAGGAGAGAGAAAGAGAAAAAAATGAGAGAAAGAGGAGAGAGAGGAGAGAGGAGAGAGAGGAACGAATAAGAGAGAGAGTAGAAAGAGAGAGTTGAGAGAGAGAGGGGAGAGACAGAAAGAGAGGGGAAGGAGAGAGTGGAGAGAGATAAAGGAGATAGAGAAATAGAGAGGAGAAAGAGAGAGAAAGAGAAAAACAGAGAAAGAGAGGATAAAGAGAAGAAAAAGGAGAGTGAAAAATTGAGAGATGACAAAAAGGAAAAAGAGTCGAGAGCAGCAACAGATGGAGAGAAAAAGGAGAGAAAGGAGATAAAGGTAAAGAGCAAGAATGGAGAGATGAAGAAAAAAAGAGAGAAGAGGTAGGAGAGAGAAAGAAACAGAAAAAAGGGAAAGTAGTAGTTTCAACTTTTCAGTCACTGGGGTAGTGTCTTCAGTCAATAACGAAGTACAGCAGGTTTCGGGTACTTCCCAGTTGTTTTGTGTGATTCGCGTGTAGTTTCAACTTTCAGTCACCGTTTCAGCATTTTTAGTCACGACGTGCAGCATGTGTCGGGGACTTTCCACTCGTTATGTGTGGTTCACGAGACGTATCAACTTTTCAGTCACCGGGACAGCGTTATCTATCACAAAGGACATGAAGCCGATTCCAGGGCGTACCCAGTCGTTTTTGGTGGATTGCGGGTTGTTTCACCTTTTCAGTCTTTGAAAGTTTTTTCAATCACTTTCTATGAGCAGCCCATTTTGAGAACTTCCCAGTCGTTTTGGGTGGTTGGCGGGTCGCTTCAACTTCTTAGTCACCAGTACAGCATTTTCTGTCAACTCCGACGTGCAGCCCGTTCAGAAGACTTACCAGTCGTTTTGGGAGCTTCACGGGTCGTTTGACCTTTTGAGTCACAGGGATATGTTTTCAGTCACTTTCGACGTACAGTTCTTTCTCAGGAATTCCCAGTCATTTTCGATGATTTGCGGGTCATTTCAACTTTTCAATCACCGAAGAAAAGTTTTCAGTCAATTCCAACGTGCAACCCGTTCCGTGGTCTTCCCACTCGTTTTGAGTTGTGTGCGGGTCGTTTCAACTTTTCTGCCAAAGGGGCAGCGATTCAGTCACTTCAGACATGCAACCCGTTCCGTAGTCTTCCAACTCGTTTTGAGCTGTGTGCGGGTCTTTTTAACTATTCTGTCAAATGAGCAACGTTTCAGTCATGTCAGACATGCAGCCCATCCGGTGACTTCCCATTCGTTTTGGGTGGTTCTCGAAACGTTTAAACTTTACAGTCACCGGGTAGAATTTTCAGTCATTTCTGACGTGCATCCCATTCCGGATACTTCCCAGTCGTTTTGGTGGATCACATGTTGTTTCAACTTCTTAGTCACCGGGGAAACTTTTTCAGTACCTTCCGACGTTCATCCCATAACGGAGACTTCCCAGTAAAGATGGGCGATTGGCGTTTCATTACAAGTTTTCAGTCATTGGGGCACTATTCTCAGTCAATTCCTATGAGCAGCCCGTTTCGATGACTTCTGAGTTCTTTTTTGCGTGGTTCGCTCGAAATTGGAATATTTCATTCACCTGGACAACGTTTTCAGTCAATTCCGACGTGCAGCTCGTTCCAGGAACTTCCCAGTTGTTTTGGGTAATTCTCAGGTGGTTTCAACTCTTCAGTCACCGCAAAATCATTTTCAGTTAATTCGGACGTGCAACCCATTCTGAGGACTTCCCAGTCTTTTTGTGAATTTTGTGGGTTGTTTGAACTTTTCAGTCACCCGGTAAGCATTTTAGTCACTTCCAATGTGAAGCACATTCCGGAGACTTCCCAGTCGTTTTCAGAGGTTCGCGAGTGTTTTCTATTTTCATTCACTTGGGACAGCGTTTTCCGTAACTTCCTACGTGCAGCCCATTCGGTGACCTTCCCAGTCGTTTTTGGTGGTTTGTGAGTTGTTTCAACTTTACAGTAAGCGGGACTGCGGCACATTCCGGGTCTTCCAGTCGTTTAAGGAGGATCACGGTTCAAGTTTTCTGTCATCAGAGCAGCGTTCTCAATTAATTCCAACGTGCAGTTTAATCTCGGGACTTCCTAGTCATTTTGGGTGATTCGCGGGTCATTTCAACTTTAAGTCAATGGGCAGTGTCTTCTGTCAATTTCTAAGTGCATCCCGTTCTGATGACCTCTCAATCCTTTTGTGTGGTTCGCGTGTCGTTTCAATATTCAGTTACCGATGCAGCGTTGTCAGTCATGTCCGACGTGCAGACCGTTTCATGGACTTACCATTTGTTTTGTGTGGTTCTCGGTTTCATTCAACTTTTCAGTAACAAGACACGCATTTTCAGTCACGTTATGCAGCACATTTCTGGGACTTCCCAGTCATTTCGGGTGGTTCACATACCGTTTCACCTTTAAAGTTTCTGGGGCAGTTCGTTTCTACATTTCACTGTTTAGGGGTAGCGTTTTTAGTCACTTTTAAATAGCCGCTGTGCCGGGGGTTCACGAGTCGCTTTTGGTGGATAGCAGATAGTTTCAACTTTTTAAGTCTCTGAGGCAGTGTTTTTCGTCACAACCGACATGAAATACGTTTCAGAGACAGTCGTTTTGTGTGGTTGGCGGGTCGAATAATTTTGTAAGTCACCAGCGCACCGATTTTAGTCACTTTCTACGGGCAACCCTTCCGGTGACTTATAAGATGTTTCGGGTGGTTCCCGGTTCGTTTCAACTTTTCAGTCAACAGTGCAGCGTTTTCAGTCACTTCTGACATGTCACCCATTCCTGTGACTACCCAGTCGTTTAGGCTTGTGCACGGGTCGTTTCAACTTTTCAGTCACCCGCGTAGCGTTTTCAATCACTTCCGACGTGCAACCCACTCCGTGGACTTCCCAGTTGCTTTGACTGGTTCGCTGATCGTTTCAAATTTACAGTCACCTGTGTAGCATTTTCACTTATTTCCGATGTGCTGCTCATTTCGAAAAATTACCAGTAGTTTCGTGTGGTTTCCAGGTCGTTTCAACTCTTCAGTCACTCGGGCATTGTTTTCAGTCACTCCCAAAGTGCAACTGATTCCTTGGTCTTCCCAGAGACATTAACAGGTTCGCGGGTCTATTTAAATTTACCGGTGAAGTTTGCAGTCACTTCCGACGTGCAGTCCATTCTGGGTACTTCCAAGTCTTTTTTTGTAAATCACACATTCTTTCAACTCTTCAGTCAGCGGGACAGCGTTTTCAGTCATAACCGATGTTCATCTTATTCAGGGTACTTCCTAGTCGTTTTTGCTGTTTCGCCTGTCGTTTCTACTTTTAGTCACGGGGCAGCGTTTTCAAGAACTACCAACGTGCAGCTAATCCAAGGTCTTCACAGTCGTTTTGGGTTATTCGCAGATCGTTTCTACCGAGGCAGCGTTTTCAAACACTCCCTACGTGCAGTCTACTCTATGGACTTCCCAGTCACTTAGGGTGGGACTGAGTTCATTTCAACTTTTCATTCACCAGGAAAGCGTTTTCAGGTACTTCCAATGTGCAGCCTATTCTGGGAACATGCCTGTCGCTTTTGATGGATCCCAGTTCTTTTCAACTTTTCTGTCAGTCGGGCAGTGTTTTCAGTCACTTCTTATGTGCAGCCTATTCCAAAAACTTCCTGGTCGTTTTGGGTCATTTCCGGGTCGTTTTACCCTTTCAGTATCCGGGGCAACGTTTTCTATTATAACCCACGCGCCGTATGTTTCTGGTACTTTATAGTCGTTTAGTGAGGTTTGCGAAGCGTGTAACCTTTTCAGTCACCAAGGAGCGTTTTCAGTCATTTACGACATGCAACCTATTACTGAGATTTCACAGTCGTTTCGTGTGGTTCGCGTGTCGTTAAAACTTCTTAGTCACCTGGGCAGCGTTTTTAATGACTTGTGACGTGCAACCCGTTTCGTGAACTTCACTGTCGTTTTAGGTGATTTCGAGTCGTTTCAACATTTCAATCACCGGGTAGACTTTTCATTTACCTCCGACGTGCAGCTCATTCCGTGGACTTACCTGTCCTGTGGAGTGGTTCGCAGGTCATTTCATCTTTTCAGTCACCGGGGCACGTTTTCATTCATATCGGACGTGCAGTTTATTCCGAGGACTTCCCAGTCGTTTTGGCTGGTTAGACTGTCCTTTCAACTTTTCATTCACCGAGGCTGGGTATTCAGTAAATATTGACATGCAACCCATTCCGGGGACTTCTTAGTCGTTTTGGGTGTTTCGTGGGTCTTTTCAACTTTTCAGATACAGGGGCAGCGTTTTCAGATACTTCCGATGTGCAGCTCATATCGGAGAGTCCCAGTCTTTTCGGTTTGTACCCGGGTTAGGGTTAGTGTTAGGGTTAGGGTTAGGGTTCGGGTTCGGGTTCAGTTTAAAGTTAGGGTTAGGGCTAGAGTTAGAGTGGTGCGCATGTGCAGTGTGTTGCGCATGCACCGAGTGTTGCAGATGCGCAGAGTTGTTAGAATTAGGGTTTGGTTAGGGTTATGGTTATTGTTAGGTTTAGGGTTTAGGGTTTAGTGTTTAGGGTTTAGGTTTTAGGGTTTAGGATTGTTTAAGATTTAGGGTGGTTTAGGTTTAGGGTTTAGGGTTAAGAGTTTAGTATTGTTTAAGGTTTAGGATTGTTTAGGGTATAGTGTTTAGGATTAAAAGTTTAGGGATGTTTAGGGTTTAGTGTTTAGGGTTCAGGGTTGTTTAAGGTTTAGCGTTAAAGGTTTAGGGTTTAGGGTTGTTTTAGGTTTAGTGTTTAGTGTTGTTTAGGGTATAGTGTTAATGGTTTAGGGTTTAGGGTTATTTA
>NW_027667250.1:955000-957500 GCF_963924665.1 Micromys minutus | reverse complement strand
TAGTTTCAACTTTTCAGTCACTGGGGTAGTGTCTTCAGTCAATAACGAAGTACAGCAGGTTTCGGGTACTTCCCAGTTGTTTTGTGTGATTCGCGTGTAGTTTCAACTTTCAGTCACCGTTTCAGCATTTTTAGTCACGACGTGCAGCATGTGCGGGGACTTTCCACTCGTTATGTGTGGTTCACGAGACGTATCAACTTTTCAGTCACCGGGACAGCGTTATCTATCACAAAGGACATGAAGCCGATTCCAGGGCGTACCCAGTCGTTTTTGGTAGATTGCGGGTTGTTTCACCTTTTCAGTCTTTGAAAGTTTTTTCAATCACTTTCTATGAGCAGCCCATTTTGAGAACTTCCCAGTCGTTTTCGGTGGTTGGCGGGTCGCTTCAACTTCTTAGTCACCAGTACAGCATTTTCTGTCAACTCCGACGTGCAGCCCGTTCAGAAGACTTACCAGTCGTTTTGGGAGCTTCACGGGTCGTTTGACCTTTTGAGTCACAGGGATATGTTTTCAGTCACTTTCGACGTACAGTTCTTTCTCAGGACTTCCCAGTCATTTTCGATGATTTGCGGGTCATTTCAACTTTTCAATCACCGAAGAAAAGTTTTCAGTCAATTCCAACGTGCAACCCGTTCCGTGGTCTTCCCACTCGTTTTGAGTTGTGTGCGGGTCGTTTCAACTTTTCTGCCAAAGGGGCAGCGATTCAGTCACTTCAGACATGCAACCCGTTCCGTAGTCTTCCAACTCGTTTTGAGCTGTGTGCGGGTCTTTTTAACTATTCTGTCAAATGAGCAACGTTTCAGTCATGTCAGACATGCAGCCCATCCGGTGACTTCCCATTCGTTTTGGGTGGTTCTCGAAACGTTTAAACTTTACAGTCACCGGGTAGAATTTTCAGTCATTTCCGACGTGCATCCCATTCCGGATACTTCCCAGTCGTTTTGGTGGATCACGTTGTTTCAACTTCTTAGTCACCGGGGAAACTTTTTCAGTACCTTCCGACGTTCATCCCATAACAAAGACTTCCCAGTAAAGATGGGCGATTGGCGTTTCATTACAAGTTTTCAGTCATTGGGGCACTATTCTCAGTCAATTCCTATGAGCAGCCCGTTTCGATGACTTCTGAGTTCTTTTTTGCGTGGTTCGCTCGAAATTGGAATATTTCATTCACCTGGACAACGTTTTCAGTCAATTCCGACGTGCAGCTCGTTCCAGGAACTTCCCAGTTGTTTTGGGTAATTCTCAGGTGGTTTCAACTCTTCAGTCACCGCAAAATCATTTTCAGTTAATTCGGACGTGCAACCCATTCTGAGGACTTCCCAGTCTTTTTGTGAATTTTGTGGGTTGTTTGAACTTTTCAGTCACCCGGTAAGCATTTTAGTCACTTCCAATGTGAAGCACATTCCGGAGACTTCCCAGTCGTTTTCAGAGGTTCGCGAGTGTTTTCTCTTTTCATTCACTTGGGGCAGCGTTTTCCGTAACTTCCTACGTGCAGCCCATTCGGTGACCTTCCCAGTCGTTTTTGGTGGTTTGTGAGTTGTTTCAACTTTACAGTAAGCGGGACTGCGGCACATTCCGGGTCTTCCAGTCGTTTAAGGAGGATCACGGTTCAAGTTTTCTGTCATCAGAGCAGCGTTCTCAATTCCCACGTGCAGTTTAATCTCGGGACTTCCTAGTCATTTTGGGTGATTCGCGGGTCATTTCAACTTTAAGTCAATGGGCAGTGTCTTCTGTCAATTTCTAAGTGCATCCCGTTCTGATGACCTCTCAATCCTTTTGTGTGGTTCGCGTGTCAATATTCAGTTACCGATGCAGCGTTGTCAGTCATGTCCGACGTGCAGACCGTTTCATGGACTTACCATTTGTTTTGTGTGGTTCTCGGTTTCATTCAACTTTTCAGTAACAAGACACGCATTTTCAGTCACGTTATGCAGCACATTTCTGGGACTTCCCAGTCATTTCGGGTGGTTCACATACCGTTTCACCTTTAAAAGTTTCTGGGGCAGTTCGTTTCTACATTTCACTGTTTAGGGGTAGCGTTTTTAGTCACTTTTAAATAGCCGCTGTGCCGGGGGTTCACCAGTCGCTTTTGGTGGATAGCAGATAGTTTCAACTTTTTAAGTCTCTGAGGCAGTGTTTTTCGTCACAACCGACATGAAATACGTTTCAGAGACAGTCGTTTTGTGTGGTTGGCGGGTCGAATAATTTTGTAAGTCACCAGCGCACCGATTTTAGTCACTTTCTACGGGCAACCCTTCCGGTGACTTATAAGATGTTTCGGGTGGTTCCCGGTTCGTTTCAACTTTTCAGTCAACAGTGCAGCGTTTTCAGTCACTTCTGACATGTCACCCATTCCTGTGACTACCCAGTCGTTTAGGCTTGTGCACGGGTCGTTTCAACTTTTCAGTCACCCGCGTAGCGTTTTCAATCACTTCCGACGTGCAACCCACTCCGTGGACTTCCCAGTTGCTTTGACTGGTTCGCTGATTGTTTCAAATTT